>NW_028252859.1:600000-893932 GCF_964263255.1 Lissotriton vulgaris | reverse complement strand
CGCACGTCAAACGCAACGCTACGTCACACAACGTAGCGCTGCGATTGGCTAAAAATTACATCACGCAAAACATTATATCACCATCAAACAAAAACTAGAACGCTAACCTCCCTTACGTAACAAACGTAAAGGGAATACATAGCTTACGACAGTTTAACATAACACAAATAAAACACAGTTTAAAAACATTCACTAAACACTTATAATACCAATACACATACAAAAACACAAACACACATTATATTAAAATAAACATTAACACATGCAAAACACTCACATATGCCAATCACACCCTCACTCACCCTCACTCACCCTCACCCTCACTCACCCTCACCACCCCACCCCTCACCTCACCCTCACCACCCTCACCCACCCCCACACCCACACACACCCACACCCCTCACCCCACCCTCACCACCCCACCCCCTCACCCTCACCCCACACACCCCTCATCACACCACCTCACCCACACACACCCTCACCCTCACCCTCACCACCCACACACCCCTCACCCCTCACCCACACCCACACCCCTCACCCCTCACCCTCACCCTCACCCACCCACTCACACTCACCTCACTCACCCTCAACCCCTCACCCTCACTCACCCACAACCCCTCACCCTCACTCACCCTCACCCCTCACCCTCACTCACCCTCAACCCCTCACCCCACCCTCACCCTCACCCCTCACCCTCACCACCCACACCCTCACTCACCCACAACCCCTCACCACACTCACCCTCACCACCCTCACTCACCCAACACCTCACCCCACCCTCACCACCCACACCACCCTCAACCCCTCACCCTCACCCTCACTCACCCACACCCTCACTCACCCTCACCACCCTCAACACCTCACCCTCACTCACCCTCACCCTCACTCACCCTCACTCACCCTCACTCACCCACAACCCCTCACCCTCACTCACCCTCACCCTCACTCACCCTCACTCACCCTCAACCCCTCACCCTCACTCACCCTCAACCCCTCACCCTCACTCACCCTCAACACCTCACCCTCACTCACCCTCACTCACACACTCACCCTCAACCTCAACCATACATAACAAACATACATACATACATACACTCACTCACCCTCACTCACCCTCAACCACTCACCCTCACTCACCCTCAACACCTCACCCTCACTCACCCTCACTCACCCTCAACCCCTCACCCTCACTCACCCTCACCCTCACTCACCCTCACTCACCCTCACCCTCACTCACCCTCACTCACCCTCACCCTCACCCTCACTCACCCTCACTCACCCTCACCACTCACCCTCACTCACCCTCACTCACCCTCACTCACACTCAACCCCTCACCCTCACTCACCCTCAACCCCTCACCCTCAACCCCTCACTCACCCTCACTCTCACTCATCCTCACTCACCCTCAACCCCTCACCCTCACCCTCACTCACCCTCACCCACCCTCAACCCCTCACCCTCACTCACCCTCACTCACCCTCAACCCTCACCCTCACCCTCACTCACCCTCACTCACACTCACCGTCACCCTCACTCACCCTCACCCTCACCCTCACCCTCACTCACCCTCACTCACCCTCAACCCCTCACCCTCACTCACCTCAACCCCTCACCCTCACTCACCCTCAACCCCTCACCCTCACCCTCACTCACCCTCACTCACACTCACCGTCACCCTCACTCACCCTCACCCTCACCCTCACTCACCCTCACCCTCACTCACCCTCACTCACCCTCAACCTCACTCACCCTCACCCACCCTCAACTCCTCATCCTCACTCACCCTCACCCTCACTCACCCTCAACCCCTCACCCTCACTCACCCTCAACACCTCACCCTCACTCACCCTCACCCTCACTCACCCTCAACCCCTCACCCTCAATCCCTCACCCTCACTCACCCTCACCCTCACCCTCACCCTCACTCACCCTCACTCACCCTCAACCCCTCACCCTCACTCACCCTCAACCCCTCACCCACACCATCACTCACCCTCACTCACCCTCACTCACCCTCACTCGCCCTCACTCACCCTCACTCACCCTCACTCACCCTCACCCTCAACCCCTCACCCTCACTCACCCTCAACCCATCACCCTCACTCACCCTCAACCCCTCACCCTCACTCACCCTCAACCCCTCACCCACACCATCACTCACCCTCACTCACCCTCACTCACACTCACCCTCACCCTCACTCACCCTCACTCACCCTCACCCTCACCCTCACTCACCCTCACCCTCACTCACCCTCACTCACCCTCAACGTCACTCACCCTCACCCACCCTCAACCCCTCATCCTCACTCACCCTCACCCTCACTCACCCTCAACCCCTCACCCTCACTCACCCTCAACCCCTCACCCTCACCCTCACTCACCCTCACCCTCACTCCCCCTCAACCCCTCACCCTCAATCCCTCACCCTCACTCACCCTCACCCTCACTCACCCTCAACCCCTCACCCTCACTCACCCTCAACACCTCACCCTCACTCACCCTCAACCCCTTGCCCTCACCATCACTCACCCTCACTCACCCTCACTCACCCTCACTCGCCCTCACTCACCCTCACTCACCCTCACTCACCCTCACCCTCACTCACCCTCAACCCCTCGCCCTCACTCACCCTCAACACCTCACCCTCACTCACCCTCAACCCCTCACCCTCAACCCCTCACTCACCCTCACTCTCACTCACCCTCACTCACCCTCAACCCCTCAGCCTCACCCTCACCCTCACTCACCCTCAACACCTCACCCTCACTCACCCTCAACCCCTCACCCTCACTCACCCTCACCCTCACTCACCCTCAACCCCTCACCCTCACTCACCCTCAAACCCTCACCCTCCCTCACCCTCAACCCTCACCCTCGACCCCTCCCCCTCAACCCCTCACCCTCACTCAGCCTCACTCACCCTCACTCACCCTCAACACCTCACCCTCACTCACCCTCAACACCTCACCCTCACTCACCCTCACCCTCAACTATTGGCATTGTAAATAACAAAGCTATTAATTCGCTATTTTCAAAACAAGCACATAAATAAAAAATGTGTCCTTTACAATACCAATAGCTCAAACTTTCCTAATGCAAGACCTATTGCATTGCTGTGCTTCCCTCCCCTGCTGCACTCTCCTGCTCTCTAGAGATGTGGCCTAACGACAAGAGCTGCCATCTAAGTCACGTAAATACAAAACATGTTGCATTCCAAATGCTATAGGTGTCACATTCGCAAAAGTTATAACTATTGGCATTGTAAATGACAAAGCCATCAATTTAGCAATTTTAAAAACCAACAAATAAATAACATATGTCATTTACAATACCAATAACTCCAACTTTTCTAATGCGAGACCTATTGCATTTCCAATGCTTGTTTTAAATGTTGTGGGTAGTAGTAGTCAGTAGTAGGGCCGAGCTAGTCATGGTCTCATGGGTGTGTGCATGATGAAGCAACTGTTCCTTTGGTGTTTTTTGAATGTATTTCATTTTCAAGCATCAGTTAGAGGCTGGATGGCATTGGATTGAGTTGGGAAATATGTTGTTTTTGGGGTGGGCCTTCTGTTGTTTGGCCTGGCCTTGTGGCTGGTGGCCATTTAGAAGCCTAGGTCTGCAAGTTTGTCTGGCCTTGTCTGCCAACAGGCCTGCTGTCATCCAGTAGGCTCAGAGCAGGTAGCCACAGCTTTATTAATCAAGTGTTTCTGTGTGGTCTGTGGCACTTAGACATCATTTAGGGCATGTATGGCATTGGATTGAGTTGGGAAGTGGGTTTTTTTTGTTCGTGGGCTTTCTGATGTTGTTGGGCATGGCCATGTGGCTGGTGGCCATTTTGAAGCCTAGGCCTGCAAGCTTGTCTGGCCTTGTCTCTGCCAACCGGCCTGCTTTCATCCAGTAGGTTCAGAGCAGGTAGCCACAGCTTTATTAATCAAGTGTTTCTATGTGATCTGTTGAATTTAGACATCATTTAGGGCATGGATGGCATTGGATTGAGTTGGGAAGTGTGTTTTTGGTGGTGGGCTTTCTGATGTTGTTGGGCCTGGGCATGTGGCTGGTGGCCATTTTGAAGCCTAGGCCTGCAAGCTTGTCTGGCCTTGTCTCTGTCAACAGGCCTGCTTTCATTGAGTAGGATCAGAGCAGGTAGCCACAGCTTTATTAATCAAGTGTTTCAGTGTGGTCTGTTGAATTTAGACATCATTTAGGGGCTGGATGGCATTGGATTGAGTTGGGAAGTGTGTTTTTTGGTGGTGGGCTTTCTGATGTTGTTGGGCCTGACCATGTGGCTGGTGGCCATTTTGAAGCCTAGGCCTGCAAGCTTGTCTGGCCTTGTCTCTGCCAACAGGCCTGCTTTCATTCAGTAGGCTCAGAGCATGTAGCCACAGCTTTATTAATCAAGTGTTTCTGTGTGGTCTGTTGCATTTAGAAATCATTTAGGGCATGTATGGCATTGGATTGAGTTGGGAAGTGTGTTTTTTAGTGGTGGGTTTTCTGATGTTGTTGGGCCTGGCCATGTGGCTGGTGGTCATTTTGAAGCCTAGGCCTGCAAGCTTGTCTGGCCTTGTCTCTGGCAACAGGCCTGCTTTCATCCAGTAGGCTCAGAGCAGGTAGCCACAGCTTTATTAATCAAGTGTTTATGTGTGGTCTGTTGAATTTAGACATCATTTAGGTCATGGATGGCATTGGATTGAGTTGGGAAGTGTGGTTTTTTGGGGTGGGCTTTCTGATGTTGGGCGTCATAAAGACATGCCTTTGTTGTGTGTGTTTGTATGCAGTGCACCCTCCAGACCTTTTTGGGGCCAGTGAATTTTCGTATTTGCATTTTGTTGCATTAAAAAGACAGAGCAGTGTGCTTTAGCATGCATCATTTGCCTGGCTTTTATATGCCTTTTATCAGCTCCTGGTGTTTCCAAGGCCCCCTGCTTGTTGCTTGTGATTTTCTGAGTGTCCATGTGGCTGGTGGCCTTTCTTTGTGTTGGGAGTTATAGTGTCCTGCTTTTGCCATATAGGCCTGCATGGTTTTCCTATTGGCTTACTGCTTCCATCCATCCACCCACTTTGCCAGCAGCAGCTCCATGAATTATGTGATGCTCTAATAATTTAATGGCAAATAAGGTCCACCCCACTTCTATTACATTTTTTAATTTGGTGGTTCTTATTCTCTTTCCTATCCTTCCTGAGAGTGTAGTGTGTGTATACACAGTAGTATAACATAACCCTTGTTGACAAAGTCTCAGAAATGGCTAGACTATATATTTTGTACAGTAGTAAGTAACTGAACCACAAGAACAAATGCAACATTTCACTCATGTTCTTCTCCTGGCTTATTTGCTTTTAGGTGCACAAAAAGCCAGAGGAGGAGGTGTCATCATCATCACCCATTGTACTGGCAGCCAGACAGAAGTCCTGCTGCGCATCACGTCCACGTGTGAACACAACATGTTGTGCATCTGCGTCCTGCCTGACATCTGAAGAAGATGGCCCCTAAGAAAGGTACCAGGTCCAGTACCAAGAAAGTTGCTGGTGAGAAGAAGGAACAGAAAAAGGATGTGCCATTAACCACGACTGGTGTGCCGGCCAATGTTTTTTTGGGGAGCAAAAAAATTATGCCTGCAGCAGCGTTGTCCGGGAACCAAGCTGGGAGCAGCACCTCCGCACCAGCGGTCCAACCCCACCAACCTAGGCCCAAACCCTTGAGTGGCGCAGAGGTAACCAGTCTACTAACGAGCAGCGATGTGGAAATGTCATCATCGCAAAGTAGTACACAATCAATGCAGGCAACTCAGCAGATAAGTGTGCAGCCGCAACAACAACAACAGCAGCAGCCGCAAGAACAACAGCAGCAGCCGCAAGAACAACAGAAGCAGCCACAAGAACAACAGCAGCAGCCGCAAGAACAGCCCACCATAGTAGTTGTTGCTCTTGACGTAGGGCATTTCAGGAAATTGAGCTTCCTGCAGACAAAGTGGAGCAAACCATTGTTTCAGAAGATCTATTGTCTCCCAGACCACCAGCAAGGAAAAGGAGGCTTAGTCCATCATCTTCTTCTTCAAGCCCCGCTTCTGATGACCCTGATGCCACTTGGAAGCCACCAGCTCAGTCTGAGAGTGATGCATGCTACAAGACAATGCTTCTGAAAAGGAAGGTTCCCGAAAAACTTACAGTTATGGAGGTAGATGTAGAAGAGGGGGATGATGTTGATGAAGACGAGCCACTCATCATGCACATCACTCCTGCCCCAAAGGGGATGGAGACCAACATTCTCACCCTATCCAGAAAGGCTGCTACTGAGCGGGATGTAGCACGGATACCACCAACACAGGTTACACCACCACGACCTTGGTATGGTATCAGGAGGCACTTAACCCACTGAGTCATCTAGCTTGCTGGTGCAACTCCTGGAGCAGTTGGTGTTCTTGACACACATAAACATGCAGAGAGAGGTTCTTCTTATGTTGGACAGTAGCACTGCAAGTGCCATGAACCAAAGCTCTGCTATGTTGGCAGAAGCTGAAGAAAGTAGAGGGAGGGGATGTAAAGGGAAATATGTTTTAACAGAAATACGTATCTTGACAGTTCTATCTATCTATCTATCTATCTATCTATGTGCATTGTAGCTTTCTGTATTCTCCACTACACAAATACACTCCACACCACACAATTTCATGCCACACAATTCCACAACTAACAATTCCAATCCAACCCACATAATTCCACTACACACCACATGCATACACTCCATAACACATGGCTAAAAGACATTGCCATTTACAATTCCATTAGCTCTAACTCCGAGACCTATTGCATTTCCAATGCTTGTTCATTTGAGGAATGGGTGGGTTTCCTTGAATTAGTGTCAGCCATCTGCCCTAAATGGAAGGTTTCCAGACGTTCCTATTTCGCAAGAATTGCTGTTCCGGAATTGGTTGGACAAGATTTGTAGCAGAGTGCTGTTCACAATATCCCTCTGACAACAGACATGTGGACCAGCTGCTAAGCCACAGATTACATGTGCATCACTGCACACTGGTCTCTTTTGTGGGGGTTAGAGATAAGCTATCTGAACGAGGGGCTGTTGACACAGCTGAGATTTTTAAAGCCACTCAGGGAACATGCAACTGTAGCCATGTTCGCCATGGAGAAATCTAATACTGCTGTAAACATTTTGCAAGAGTTTCGCAGCAAGGTTTTTGAATGGCTGCGCCCAAGAGGGCTTAGTATTGGTTTTGTTGCCACAGATAATGGCAGCAATGTACTTAAGGCCATGGATCTTGGTTCCTATTTCAGGTTTCCGTGTTTGGCGCATAAACATTATAGTTCAAGACTTTCTGAAAAAAGAACCCATAGTCAGCAACTTACTGACCATCTGCCGAAGAATATGCACTAATTTTAGCCATTCTTTTAAAGCTCGGAAGCAGCTGAGGATCATTCAAGGTGAATATAGGATGCCAGTCAAAGCACTCATCCAGGAGGTGGCAACACGTTGGTACTCGACGTATTACATGCTTGATCATCTGTTTGAGCAGTACAGGCCACTCAATGAATATGTCATGCAAAGAGGGGTTGTCACTGTGAAAGGCATGACCCTTCAGATGGAGCAAAGGGGCCTAGTTAAATGCCTGACTGAGATGCTTCGTCCTTTTGAGGTCTTCACACGTGAAGTCAGCAAGGAGGACTGTACAATGGGCCAAGCTATCCCATTATTGCAAATGCTAGAGCATCAGCTGAAGAAGGTGTCCGAATCATACAAAGGTGTAGAGGACAAAAAGGAAGCCTATGACTTGGTGGTGAGCTTAGCCCGTCGCTTAGCTGAAAATGCAAGGATTGAAAATAAAATTTTATCACAAGAGCATTACATTTCTGCCACAATCCTGGATCCACAGGCAAAATTGGGACTGAAGACATTCTTTCCTTTTTTAGAGATTATTGTTGCCCGCTACAAAACTTGGATAGCTGTGGCAGCGAGTAAGTTGGAAAATGAACCGCTGTTAATTAAAAGCCCGCAAGATCAACCCACAAGAAGAACTGCAGAAGGGCATGCAGCATCAAGTGCAACTTTGGAGGCTGAGGGCAGGTCTTTTGGATCATAACACTCACCATCACTATCGACAACAGCAACAATAACTGGATCATTAGGCCCAGTAGAATCATTAGACAATTGGTATTTACAGTTAGGCATTAAAAAGGGCAGTGCTGATGCACAGAGAAAATAGCACGAAAGGTTAGCAGCAGCACCCCTGAACATTGAGCGGATGGTCCAGGCCTATCTGGACGACCCAACAGAGGTGTACATTGATCAAAACCCATTGCAGTATTGGTATTGGAAAAGGGCTGAATGGCCACTGCTCAGCAGGCTGTCGATAAGCTATCTGGCTTGCCCAGTCACAAGTGTCTCTTCAGAACGCGTTTTCAGTGCTGCTGGTTCCATTGTAACAGTGAAGAGGACCAGTTTCTCGCATATAAACATGGAGAGGTTAACAATGATCAAAATGAATCAGCACTTCATACCACTGAATTACACAATATATGAAGCAAGCGAGGAAGATGAGGACAGCGGCTCAGGTGACGGAAGTAGTGTGTCACATCATTATTACCTACTACTGGCTGAACGCCCAGAGTTTGAGGACAAGCTATACTTTCCTGACAATAAGGCTTGCACTTACTGTCTTCCTCCCTTTTTTCCTTTATTTGTGTGTCTGTTGTTCCAGTTGTAAACTTTGAATCACAACAAATCCATTACCACCGTCTTCTACTCTTCTTATTTCAATATACAACTTTCAGGTATCTGTATTTGACAGTACAGTCCTCCGAATCCAGCTCTTCCGCTCCATCATATTGAATGTCCCGCCTAAAAACATTGCCCTCATGATGATTGGATGATAGAAAATAGAAGAAAAATTAAAAACTTTCCTAGTCCCGCCAAAAGAAGTGGAACATGCTGACTACTATAGGTATCCTACTTTCAGAGCCGAGAGAGACTGCCCATTAACTGAAAATGAGATGGAACAGGTAATGATTGATGCCATGCATTGGACGCAGAGTCGCAAACTGAGTGTTTTTATTGTTGTTTGTTGTGCATGAAGTTATGTCATTGTGCACTAATCATCTTTCTACAGTACACACTAAACGTAACTCAAGGTGAATGTTCTCCTTCTTGCAAATAAGAAATGTGTACTTCTACTGCAGCTTGATACATTGCTTTTGATTAAATACAAGGAAGGGACTCAATCTCCGCATTGAATATGACAACAGCACCGTCCGTGATGATGAAGGCGAAAAAGACGGCCCGTTAACCTAAGATGAGAAGGAACAGGTAATGAAAAAATTAATGGCATGCATTGGACACATGATTCAGAGCGATTGGTGTTTGTGTTTTTGTTGTTTGTTTGTTGCGCACGAAGTGAAGTCAAAGTGTACTAGTAGTCTTAACGTACACACTAAAGAGTGACTCAAGTCAATAATAGTTCTACTCTTGTTGTGTAATAACAAAATGTTACTTCTACTTAAGCATGGGCGAATTTTGCGAGTCTGGCATTCGCGAATTTTGCGAATTTGCGAACTCGCAATCCGCAAAATCCGCGAATTCTCACGAATGTGCAGATTTTTTTTTTGTGTTCGCAAGGGTTTCTGCCAGTTGGCGAGGGTTTGGTACCAGTTCGCAATCGCAAACTTACTTGTCGGCTCGCAACGGTCGTGACTATGTTGTTTCTACGTCTGGTTCATCATCACAGGTTCCCAGCACCCTCTGTTTCACCACTGCTACCCTCTGTTTACCCATGCCACCCTCTGTTACATCAATTCCACCCTCTGGTTCATCATCACTGTAGATTATGGGGGGGAAAGCAAGCACACCTGCCCTGCTTCAACTGACATGAATTAATTTGGGGTTAGTTTATTAATGTGTCACTGTTTTAAAATTCCAGGTCTGGCACCTGCTTCCTTATCAGTAATTTGCTTTCTGTTGCAGTGCAATTTTTTTTCCCAGGACCTTTGTGGCCTACTTGTAGCTATTCTATGAGCCTGCTGTGAGGGTCAGAGCAGGGTCATATAATTGTTGCAACTAGCAACTGAACTCTGGAGGGGCCCCAGTCAGGAAGCACTACAGGGAATGGTTACTAATGATGAGTTTGAACTCTTGCACCTGCCGAGTGCTTTCAGTTTTGCAAAACTCGTTTTTCTGCAATTTCGCGGGATTCGCGGGGCGCAAACACGTTCGAGATCGGATTCGGAAGCCGCGAATTCGTGCGAATATGCGATTTGTTTTTTTGCGGCGTGTTAGTTCGCAAGGTTTTGTGCGTTTTCGCGAGCCGCTTGTAGCGCAAGGCACGAAGTTACCCTCGCGGTCGTTCAAGGGCGCGGCCATCTTGTTTGCATGACGTATTTCTGTTTCTGGGCGTGAAGTGTAATCTCGCAAAGTGTGCGGCTCGCCAGTACAATTTTGCGAGTGTTCGCGAGGAAAATCTCGCGCGAACTTACCCGCGCGGTCGTGAACGGGAGCGGCCATCTTGTTTCTCATTCATTGCTATGGCTCTGGGCATGCTTTTTGTATCCTCTCTAAATCTCTGCCATCCTTTGCTTGCTTGAAGTTTTTTTTATCTATTTTACTTATTATCTATCCCTCTATTTTTCTAGCCCTATATTTTTGTGTTTACTGCTACTTTTGGTTAATTTTAAACTACTTTTTTAAACTCTTTTCTTTTCTTCTCTTCCCTATTCTATTTTCTTTATTCCTTTCCGCCCAGACCATAGTGAAGGGAGCCGGAAGCATCCCGAGAAGGGGAAGTGTCCCGCACCCCGTGCCCGGCTCCCGTGCGGGCGTTTGAGGGGGGAGCAGGTCGTACCCAGGGAGATCTTTAGCCCGGAGGAGGTGGCCGCACTCATTTTTTATGTTCAGCGCCGCCTCCCCAGGACCATCATGGCAGGCGGCAGGATCGGTGTCGGTTACGGGATCCGGGAGCGCCGGAAGCGGTGGGAGAAGGTGTGCCGGGCCATGTACCACCACTCTCGGGTCCGGCGCACCTACAACCAGGCCACCCACCGCTGGACGGATGTCCTGACCCGTGAACGAGATCTGCTCGACCTGCTTGGCCTTGAGATCCCCGGGCTTGGTGAGTAGTAGTAGCTATTTCTTTACTACTCTGTTTTCTCCTGCTGTGTTATTATATTGCAAATTTTTGTTTTTTACCAAGAGCAATAATGCTGCTCATTACATTGTAGGTAAATTATATTTCAAAATCTTCTGTGCATTTCAGGTGCACTGCTCTCCTTCTCAGTAGTGTTGCTACTATGCTTATTTGTTTTCGATTTTGTGTTCATTTCATTAGCCTGTGAAATTATGTATGAGTGTAGTTTAAAGAACTGCGTAATGCTACACACTAAGGGTCAGATTTTTAATTACCGGCGCATCCCTGCAAAGGCGCAGGGATGCGCCAGTAATTGTGCGCCACGCCACCATCATCCATGGTGCGCCGTATTTACAATGCGGCGCACCATGTGCCCAAAACGTCACCAAAGCGTTACGCATCTGTGCCGTAAAGGTGGCTCATTGCTGGAGTTGCGTCGCAATGATGGCGCAGCTCCATCAATGCTCTGGGGTGCCCTATCTCCCCAATGCTGCGTCAAGCCGTACGTCTGCTTCAAGCAGGCGCAGGGTTTGAGTCACGCATCATTGTCGTTAAAGTGAGTGATTGAAATCTTGTAGATTTCCCTCAGCCACTTTTAGGATGCGTTCCTGCTCAGCAACGCCCTCCCTTGCGCCGGAACGCCCCCTGATGGCGCAGGGCTTTACAACGTGATGCATCTCCCATATGCGTCACGTTGTTAATATACGCCGCACCATTGCGCCTCTTTTGTGCTGCCGCTGCGCCACAAAAGTCACGCAACAATGGAGCAAAAGAGCCGCAAGGGGCTTCTAAATCAGCCCCTACAGACTCAAGTCCAGTCCTTCCTTTGTACACATGGCGATAAGAAGAAATAGTGGTGGTGGATTGATAGTTTGAGTATTTTAATGACTGGTTAATGTAGTAGGAAACTTTAGTGTTGTCGCTGATCTGCAATTACGATGGACTTTGGCTGTCACTTCGCGTGCTGCGGACTGCTGCCTGCCAATCCTAGGCAAACCTTTTTAATACTTTGTTTAGTGAGTTACATAAGAAGTTTCCAATTCGACGGTCCGCAAATCAAGCAATACTAATAACGTAGTAGACCACATGAGATTGGTCAATAATATATCCCGTGGAATAGTTGTCTATTTGCTATTTCGCCAAAATATTTTGTTGGTTCTTTTGAAATGTTTGATTTGGTTGACAAATATCATCCATGTTTTCTGTTTTTCCTTCTTTCATGTTGTACATCAGCTTCCCCCAGGGGCAAGAGGAGGACACAGGAGGAGGAGGAGGAGGAGGAGGAGGAGGGTGCTGTTCAGGATGCAGGCCAGGATCGGGCAGGCGAGGGCTCCTTTGCTCGCCCCAGTAAGTTTTAATTTTAATATAGAGTACTTATTTTTTCCTAGAGTTCCTCATTTGATTTTTTCTAAATCGTCTTTGATCTTCTTGTAGACTGGATCTAAATTCTTATTCTGCCTCGACTATGACTCCGTGTGGTATTACTAGATTATTCTTATTAGTCTGTCTGTGTAGCTAACTAAGATTGCACATTTGGCAATTCCATTGGACTCCCATTCTAGTCAGCAATAGCTCTATGCACTGAGTGCAGTCCTCTGGGATTGTTTATAATGTCTTTTCAAGTCTTCTAAATGTTTATGCTTTGACAATTGCCAACAATAAAAAGGTGAATGACCACAAAGAAAGAATAAGATACTACTTTACTTTTGGTTTGGATAGGAGGACAATCCATTCTACTACTGTTGCAGGGACAAATCCGCACAAACAGAACTATGGACACTAAATAATGCATTGCTTAGCTTATCAATTATAATAGGTGCTGTTAGACTTTCCACATACCTCAGTGATAACAGACTTTGTAGTTGAACCCCCAATCTCCTTACTGACTAGATAGTGTGGCAGAGTCATTTAGCTCCCAAAGTCACCGATGATTGATCCCAAATGATGTCAGAGGCAGGGACTCATGCTTGCAAAAATTCCAAAACCTTTAGCTCATCCACTCTAGTCTGGAGGACCAAAAACCACAGAGTCTATTCAAGTTTAAAAGCTTTATTAAAAGTAAACACATTTATTAAAATCAAGTTTGTCATAAAAGTAAACGTTTAACTGAAAATGGAAAAGTGCTTAGTGCTGACGATTAATTGGACACATTTCTTGTGGTCGAGCCGAGCTCTCACCTGGTTTGAACTTGATCCTGCTCGTGTTCTCAGAAGTCAAGCTTCTGTCTGTTAGGAGAAAAAGTGGTGCGTGTTAAAAAGTAAAAAGCAAGCATTCATCAGTTGTGCCAAAAATTGCAGCAAGACAACAGCCTTCCCTGGAAAAAGGGACATTTTTACTTTAGAGTAGAAAGTCACAAATTATTAAATTGTATTCTGTTTTTTTCACATTTCTTTCTTCCTCCTAGACCAAATATTATATAGTAGTGAGTGGTGTATTCTAACATTATTAAATGTACTTTGTAGGTGGAACATCTGGAGGCGGGGCCAGCGCGGAGGTGGTGGTGGCATTGGATGAGGACAACTCTGGGGAGGAGGCGGTGGAAGTGCCGTACAATTCTGTGAGGGATAACACGGTGGTGGCGGGCAGAGGTAAGCTATATATTCCTTACTTATTGAGATTGAAGACTGCAGAGTGTGCTTTCTGCACGGGTGTATTATAAATCAACCAGGTAGTAGCCTCCTCTAAATGTACTTCGACTTAGCTGTGAAGTTTTTGGCGAGAAGAATCCCAATCAGATCTGAGATGAACTTGATGGATGGGATGAACGAAAAGCGAAAGAAGGGTGTAAGTAAGTGTGGAAGGACGAGAAATGTAATGATGACTGGCAAAGAAGAATGATATGTGTTTGCTTGGTCCCCGAGGTGGCTGGGAAGGAAAGAATATGGTATGGTGCATGGCTGGGTGAATGATGAAGCAAGGATGGGTGAAAGGAGAACAGCCTGGGTGGGTGAAACAGAAACTGTATGTGTGCATATACTTTGAATGGATGGATGCCTGGATCATGGTACTATCTGACTCTTAGATAGCATATGTGTATCTAGAGAGAGTAGACGGTCACTGGATGAACTAAGTGTTACTTTGAAGAGCATGTAATACCGCACCCGCACGTCCGTTCCAGTGTAGGAAAGGCAAGGAAAAGAAGTTGTAATTTTGTCCAAATACTACCATGAATAGTAGCAGTAGTTTGTATTGCAACTGCAAGCACAGCATATATCCGGTTATTACGGTGGACACTCCCTACCTCTCTTAATAACTTTAGTTTAGTAGTAGTACATCATTCATGTGTGGGTGTATCACTGTTCACTCAATAATAAGCAAAGCACCTAAAGTCATCCCATATGTCATCAAATATATCCCATGTGAAGTGATAGATAATCAGATTATTTAGCTTCTTCATTTTCCTTTCCTAATACTCATTTGCACTATAGGGTGAAAGCTAAATTAATTAAGCAGTAGCCCTTTTAACAGAGTATTTTCAGTGCCACCCGTAATAGTAAAGTAAGAGCTTCACCACCTGCATGTACTGGACCGGTACATTACCGCAAGTCTGTCTCACTCACCATGGTGTGCGTCTGTTTTTCTCGGGTGCAAGTTCACTGCGCTGGCATTATGCCGGCTTGCATAAGATAACGTACCAATTTTCCTAAACAAGAGAGAAGAAGAAGAATAAGACTGGTGAACTGTCATAGTCGACTGTAATGGAAGTCCATAGTGCTCGTAGAATTTGTTCCTTAAACTCCCACTAATGTTAGAGCAAGGATGAAGAAGTCGGAGGTTACATAGATACTGTCCTCAATAGTTATGTACTGTGCTTTCAATTTGCTACTTGTACTGTGACACAACTTTCTGCTCAATCATTTTGTGTTAATGTTAAGGAGCATTGGTTACAGACTATGTCTTTCTTTCTTCATATAGTTGCTCCTTCCAAATCCAAGAGACCATCAAGGAGGAGGGAGCTGGCTCGAATGGCCCGGCAACGGAGGCTGGATGCCACTGTCGCTGGATATCGGCGGCTGGTGGCCCTGGAGGAGGAGGAGACGCAGTCTGGTACTACAACAACATCCACTGGGACAGCTGCATCCTCCTCCGTGCGGGCTGCCAGCCAGCACAGTGCTCCAGCGGTACGGAGCCGGGCTACCAAAGCCAAACGCCACCGCCGAGAAGCAAAGACAGGAGCTGCCCCCCACAGGATTTGCAAGGCACGCCGGCGCCGCTTATGCCTCAGACTGTCCTACCTGGAGCAGGAGGTCCTAAGCTATAAGAACTTGGTGGAGGGCCTCCGCTTCGAACATGCCACCCTCCGCAAGGAGCATGATGCCCTGGCTGCTAAAGTCAACAGCACCCTGCCGTAGTGTCCCTTGCCCCTTTTTTAGAGACTTTTGGGGGGTGGAAATTGGGAGTTGGGTTTTGTGGGGACTTTTGAAGGACAATTGTTGGGGTTAGGGAGGGTCTTGCGGGAGATTATTTTGTTAGGGCTATAAAAATATACTTTTTGAAACTTTATCTGACCATACCTGTTTTTTACTGCTTTTGAGTCTGGTGGGTGGGGGTTTAACAGTAAGTTTGTTTTCCTGAATAGTCCTAGGACTTTAGTAGTACTACCGTCAATCTCTTGTCTCTCCTAATACTCCATTATACTACCTCCAACCAAACGCTTATCTTACCTGTAATTTGTGTTTGAAAGTAGGGCTAGGCCCAGGGCTGGCTCCACAGGAAATGGCGATTAAGGTTGGCAATCCAGGGCGGATGAAATTTCCTCCTCATTGCGGTGGTACTAGTGGTGTGACACAGTGGCAGTTGCATGGCTATGGAAAAAAAGAAAATGAAACCTGGTTTGTCCTTACTGTAGCATTACAACGGTACGATAGAGAATATAGCAGGTGACAGTACACTAGACTAGAACAGTGCCACAATGTAGCCTAACAAATGGTAAAGTATTGATAGTATAACTTGTACTTGTGTAGGATTTCTTTGACATTGGCTACTACTACAAGAAATAGTACTGAAGTTGAGTAAGTCTAGAATATATCCTCAGATTCCTTCACCAGCCTGTTGCTATGACAACAAAAATGTAGAAGACCCCCAATCAGATCTCAAAAAAGGAGGCCTAGCAGAAAACTAGTGACAAAACGTACTTCGAAAGTAAAAGTAGGCCCAAATACCCCCTTACCCACCGTGGATTGTATTCAAACCACTTGCAAGCAAGCAAAAGTATCCATAGCCAGCATCGCTCCAAGACTCGAAAACCCCCCCACCCAAACACATGCAATAAAAATACTGCTAACCCTAACGAGCCCTAAGTTAAGAATAGTGGCAGAGGCTTTCTTTATCAAACCACTTGCATGCAAGCAAAAGTATCCATAGCCAGCATCGCTCCAAGACTCGAAAACCCCCCCACCCAAACACATGCAATAGAAATACTGCTAACCCTAACACGCCCTAAATTACGAATAGTGGCAGAGACTTTCTTTAACTATGCCAAATCCCACCTTTCCCACCATGGATTTTCTTCAAATGACTAGCAACCAAAATTACACATTCTCACTAGTGCTTTAAGTCCCCAGAACTCAGTTGCAAAAATCTAGAACACCCCGAAACACATGCAATCCTGCTGCTAGGGCTAACCCTAACGAACGCTAAGTTACAAAAAGTGCCAAAAGGCTTTTCCTTATGGATTTTGTCCCAACCACTTCTATCCGGTATTAGACCTTCCCAGGAATGCCTCAAGACCCACCAACCCACCAGCCAAAAAGCACAACACCCCCAAAAAGCCCAAAAGGAAAATCTCATACTTACAATATTTCTCGGCCTTCGGCCCAAACGCGCAGTGCAGCTAGGCCATAACTCCCGTTTTCCAGCACGGATTTCCTGAAAAGCAAATGCAATCAAGATTAGACTGTCCCAGCAGTGCTCCCAGACCCCAAAACTCACCCACAAACACCCGGAACCCCCCCAAAGAGCACCTCAAAGGCAAGCAAGTCAGCAAAAACACACAAAAAATTCCGCCTCCGATTTGGTCCAAACCACTTTTATCCGGTATTAGAGCTTCCCAGCAATGGCCCCAGAGCCTTCAACCCAGGAGAAAACGAGTAGAAGACCCCCAAACAGCCAAAAAGCAAAAGTACAAAAATGGGGACTTAGTCATTTTTTGCCAATTTCCCAAATCACCCCGCGCGCGCTCTGCAGCTAGGCCCTAACTCCCCTCTGCCACCATGGATTTGCTTCAAACCTCTTGCAAACTAAGGTATCCATAGCCAGCAGTGCTCCCAGACCCCGAAACCCACCCACAAACACCAGGAAGCCCCCCAAACAGGCCCCCGAAAACGCTACATTGAGCAAAATGTCAGAAATAGCAACAAAAAAATCAGCGTGGATTTTGTCCCAACCACTTCTATCCGGTATTAGACCTTCCCAGGAATTTCCCAAGACCCGCCAACCTACCCGCCAAAAAGCACAACACCCCCAAACAGCCCAAAAGGAAAATCTCATACTTACAATATTTCTCGGCCTTCGGTCCAAACGCGCTGTGCAGCTAGGCCATAACTCCCGTTTTCCAGCACGGATTTCCTGAAAAGCAAATGCAATCAAGATTATACTGTCCCAGCAGTGCTCCCAGACCCCAAAACTCACCCACAAACACCCGGAACCCCCCCAAAGAGCACCTTAAAGGCAAGCAAGTCAGCAAAAACACAAAAAAATGTCTGCCTCCGATTTGGTCCAAACCACTTTTATCCGGTATTAGGGTATTAGAGCTTCCCAGCAATGGCCCCAGAGCCGTCAACCCAGGAGAAAACGAGTAGAAGACCCCCAAACAGCCAAAAAGCAAAAGTACAAAAATGGGGACTTAGTCATTTTTTTGCCAATTTCCCAAATCACTCCGCGCGTGCTCTGCAGCTAGGACCTAACTCCCCTCTGCCACCATGGATTTGCTTCAAACCTCTTGCAAACTAAAGTATTCATAGCCAGCAGTGCTCCCAGGCCCCAAAACCCACCCACAAACACCAGGAAGCCCCCCAAACAGGCCCCCGAAAACACTACATTGAGCAAAATGTCAGAAATAGCAACAAAAAAATCAGCGTGGATTTTGTCCCAACCACTTCTATCCGGTATTAGACCTTCCCAGGAATGCCCCAAGAACCGCCAACCCACCCGCCAAAAAGCACAACACCCCCAAACAGCCCAAAAGGAAAATCTCATACTTACAATATTTCTCGGCCTTCGGTCCAAACGCGCTGTGCAGCTAGGCCATAACTCCCGTTTTCCAGCACGGATTTCCTGAAAAGCAAATGCAATCAAGATTAGACTGTCCCAGCAGTGCTCCCAGACCCCAAAACTCACCTACAAACACCCGGAACCCCCCCAAAGAGCACCTCAAAGGCAAGCAAGTCAGCAAAAACACAAAAAAAAATCCGCCTCCGATTTGGTCCAACCCACTTTTATCCGGTATTAGAGCTTCCCAGCAATGGCCCCAGAGCCATCAACCCAGGAGAAAACGAGTAGAAGACCCCCAAACAGCCAAAAAGCAAAAGTACAGAAATGGGGACTTAGTCATTTTTTTGCCAATTTCCCAAATGACTCCGCGTGCGCTCGGCAGCTAGGCCCTAACTCCCCTCTGCCACCATGGATTTGCTTCAAACCTCTTGCAAACTAAAGTATCCATAGCCAGCAGTGCTCCCAGACCCCGAAACCCACCCACAAACACCAGGAAGCCCCCCAAACAGGCCCCCAAAAATGCTACATTGAGCAAAATGTCAGAAATAGCAAGAAAACATTCAGCGTGGATTTTGTCCCAACCACTTCTATCCGGTATTAGACCTTCCCAGGAATGCCCCAAGACCCGCCAACCCACCCGCCAAAAAGCACAACACCCCCAAACAGCCCAAAAGGAAAATCTCATACTTACAATATTTCTCAGCCTTCGGTCCAAACGCGCTGTGCAGCTAGGCCATTACTCCCGTTTTCCAGCACGGATTTCCTGAAAAGTAAATGCAATCAAGATTAGACTGTCCCAGCAGTGCTCCCAGACCCCAAAACTCGCCCACAAACACCCGGAACCCCCCAAAGAGCACCTCAAAGGCAAGCAAGTCAGCAAAAACACCAAAACATTTCCGCCTCCGATTTGGTCCAAACCACTTTTATCCGGTTTTGGAGCTTCCCAGCAATGGCCCCAGAGCCGTCAACTCACCCGCAAAGAAGTAGAACACCCCCACAAGTGCTGAGTCTTTCTTCATTGGGCGTAATCCAGCCCTTTACTTTGATGGAAATAGGAGTCTGGAGGAGGGGGCTAGAGGAGCATGTTCTTCTGAACTTGTGAACCTGAGGAATGCAGACTGCGGCACCTTCAAATCAATAAGCAAACAAGTGAAGACAGTTCTGCTGATGGGCTTGTTTTTGTGATTAGGTGATTAAAGTTTGAATTATATTAACTGTGCACAACAAAGAAAGACAGACAAACAGGAATAAAAGTGAATAAGGACGAAAAAGAAAGTTATTGATTCACTGTCTCATTTTCAGGGCTCGGTGTCAGGGTCCAGGAATAAGAATAAGGCTTCGTCATCATACTCTGCGAATTCAGGCAGGGTGAGCTCAGTGTCACCTGACAGAGAAGAAATTCCCTCATCTACGTTGCTGTCCACCTCGTCTTCATCCGGCGTGCTTTCTCGTACTCTGTAATCTGGTGGTATGATGTGCTGATTCATCTTGATCATTGTTAACGTCTCCACATTTTTGGGCGAGAGGCGGCTCCGTTTGGGAGTTACAATGCCACCAGCAGCACTGAAAACACGCTCAGAAGACACGCTTGCGAGTGGGCAAGACAAGTAGTTTAAAGCCAGGTTGGAGAGCTGTGGCCACAATTCTTTTTTCCCATGCCAATACGCCAATGGTTCAGCATTAACATAGACCTCTGTTGAGTCATTCAGATAGTCCTGCACCATCGACTCAAGGTCCTCCAAGGTTCCTCGACTTTGCTTAGCTTTTGCTGTGACCTTTTGAGAACCAAACCCAAGCCGATTTAGCCAATCCTCTTCAGCATCCAATGTTACTGTTGTGTCTGGTGCAGATGATCCGGTTGACGGTGTCTTTAACGGCTGAGAGGTCACTTGTGCCACAGCCACAGGTGCAGAAGTGGATTGTTTTGACTGGGGATGGTCTGCTGATGCTGATGTACTGCCTTTTCCATCAAATTTCTGCCGTTCTCTTTGAAACCTCTTGGCTGACAAGGCTAGCCAACGTTTGTACTTTGTAACATCTTCATCAGCAAAAGGAAAGAATGCTCGGCCTGCCAGCGCCTTTTTGTAGCGTGGATCCAGAATAGTAGCACAAATGTAATGCTGGTCTGAGTGGATCATTTTAAGACGTTCATCACCTTGTAGGCGCTCTAATAATTTCTCCGCCAAAACAAAAGGGTCTTTGTTTTTTTCATCTTTTTGAAACACAGAAGACACCTCCTTCAGTTGGTGCTCCAGCATGTACAACAATGGGATAGCTTTTCCCAAATTACAGTCCTCCTTGCTGACTGCACGCGCGAAGACCTCAAAAGGACGAAGCATGCGTGTCAGGCTTTTAACTATGTCCCATTGCGCCGCACCCATCCTCAGGTCCTTCTGAGCTGTACCCTGTTTTAAGAAATAGTGATCGAGTACCGTATACTGCTCATACAGACGCTCAAGCATGTAGAAGGTTGAGTTCCAACGTGTTGCCACCTGCTGGATGAGTGGTTTCACTGGCATTCAACGTTCATGTAGCAGGCTCCTCAGATGCTTCCGGGCCTTAAAAGAATGGCTGAAATGGTTGCACATTATTCGGCAGGTGTCCACTACCTCGTACGCTGGACTGTCTTTATCACTCAAGAATTTTTTGACAACCAGGTTTATACAGTGCGCCAAACACGGCACTCTGAAATACTGACCCAGCTCCATGGCCTTAACTACATTGGCGCCATTATCCGTGGAAACATAACCAATCTGGCATTTTTTTGGGGACAGCCAGTCAAGGACCTTTGTGTTAAACTCATCCAAAATGTTTTGTGCTGTGTGACGTTTCTCCAAACCAAACATGGCTTGTGTTGCATGTTTCCGAGCAGCTTTAAAAACTTGGTCCGGGTCAACACCTGAGTTTAGCTTTGCTTTAACCCCTGAAAAAGAGACCCAGTGTGCAGTGATGCACATGTAATCAGCGCCTGCGCCACTGGTCCACATGTCTGTTGTCAGATGTATAGTGTGAACAGCACTCTTCTGCAAAGCTGCCCCAATCACCTCCAGCACATCTTCATGTAGTGCTGGAGCCGCAACTCTGGCAAAATAGAACCAGCTAGGTACCTTCCATTTAGGGCAGAGCGCTGCCACTAATTCTAGAAAACCAACACCTTCTACAAAAGAAAAAGGGAGAAGGTCCAGAGCTAGCATTTTAGCCAGCTTAGTGTTATACAGACGCGTCAGTGGGTGGTTGCGTTCATATTGCGCTTCTGTAAACAACATCTTTTTAATGTTGCCCTGGACCAAGCATTTACGGGATGATGATGATGATGATATCTTCGACCCAGTTACGCTCGCTGATGAACTTTTTCGCATTGGTGTCTCACTCCTGATGTGCCCCTACTTCGGGAGGAACAACTATTGTGGGCACTTGTGACCCTCCATGCACTTCTGCTTGCGCATCTCCTTGCGCTGCCTCTCCTTCCACATGTACTTGGGCTTGTACTTGCACATGTGGTTGTTGTTGCGGCTGTGGTTGTTCAACACTTGTCAGATGAGTTACAACAACCTGTGTTGATTCAGGGACATTGCTGCTACTTTCTTGCGATGAGCCAACATCACTGGTCGATGGTGATTGAAGAAGTACACTGACTGCCTCTGCAGCACTCAAGGGCTTGGACTTAAGTTGGCCTGGTGGTGGCGGCACTGAGCCCAATGGAGCGGGGGTGCTGCTCCCAGCTTGGTCCCCAGCAGATCCCGCTGCTGCTGCAGGCGTAATTTTTTTTTACTCCCAAAAAACGCGGCGGCCGGCACACCAGCCTCCTTGGTAACTTGCTTCTTCTGCTCCTTACTGGCAACTTTCTTGCTAGAGGAGCTACGGGGAACTTTTTTTGGGGCCATCTTCTTCAGAGCAGGTCAGAACAGCAGGCCGCAGTTGCACGAGTTGCAGAGTTGTCTGTGGCCAGACGTGACATCGCGTGACGTTATGCTGCACACACACACCGCTGCAGGACTTCTTCCTGGCACTGGTGGTTCTCTTGAGTCTTGTGCACCTAAAAGCAATGGAAGACAGAGGAACATCAGTTCAGTTATACACCCCAAAAAAATCGAAAAAACACAGAAAAATCAGCACAATCCCATGCCCTCCATGATGTTTAAATTCAAGACACCCCACAGAAAGACTAGGCCCATGCAACACTCACTACCCCTGGTGAAAAGGCCACAACAACAGGCCAAAAAAATGAAAATCACAGAAAAATCAGCACACTCCCAAACCATCCAGGCCCTCCATGATGTTTAAATTCAAGACACCCCACAGAAAGACTAGGCCCATGCAACACTCACTACCCCTGGGCATAAAGGTTGAAAACTAGGCAAAATGGTTGCAGGCCTAACAACACTGCCTGCATTCAAAATGGCCACTTGCCTCCCAGCACATGGCCTGCCTGTACCAGCACTCAAAATGGCCCCCACCCACATGGCCTGTCCCCATGAACACCCCAAAAAATCGAAAAACACAGACAAATCAGCACAATCCCAAACCATCCAGGCCCTCTATGATGTTTAAATTCAAGACACCCCACAGAAAGACTAGGCCCAAGCAACACTCACTACCCCTGGTGAAAAAGCCACAACAACAGCCCAAAAAAACGAAAATCACAGAAAAATCAGCACAATCACAAACCATCCAGGCCCTCCATGATGTTTAAATTCAAGACACCCCACAGAAAGACTAGGCCCATGCAACACTCACTACCCCTGGTAAAAAGGCCACAACAACAGGCCAAATAAACGAAAATCACAGAAAAATCAGCACAATCCCAAGCCATCCAGCCCCTCCATGATGTTTACATTCAAAAGACAACCTATCTGGAGTGGATGAACCACTCGACCTCTGCGCACTGTTGCTTCTGGTGAATAGATCACACCAGAAAATTAACCTTAATCATACAAAATTTCATGCACTCTGCTAATCAGTTTTCAATGTAACTAACTCATAACATATAACTCTGAACCAATTTAAAGCATTTTAACTCAAAATATGATTTTTAATCATCATTCCATTTGTTGATATCATGTAAATATGTTGAAAACAAATATTAACATTTCACAAATTCAACATAATCTTTCTTGGCAGTATACAGTTGACGTAGCCCGATGCATTTCGAGTCCCTTAGGACTCTT
The DNA here is from genome assembly GCF_964263255.1 of Lissotriton vulgaris. Taxonomy (NCBI): domain Eukaryota; kingdom Metazoa; phylum Chordata; class Amphibia; order Caudata; family Salamandridae; genus Lissotriton; species Lissotriton vulgaris. Next base: position 870,428 of record NW_028252859.1, on the reverse strand, counting down.
CCTCAGGGGCCTGTGAATATAACCAGTTTTTGTCAAAAGCTGATATTTGCAACATATATAATAACAAGTTCAATTTCGAAAAACAATAAGATGTGGAAAGGCAACAATTATTCATTTACATTAATCAGGATGCTTCAATGTGTGATGACATGACCGTGAACTTATAAGAACAGATACCACCACCACACCTCTGTAGTGGACTGTGAACCACCTAAAAAATATACTCACAACAGAACCAAAGAAACACGACCTTCCTGTAACAAAGAATATACCTATCTGAAAACAACTGTTTTGAAACGTGCAATAACTTTCAATGACATGCTCCAAGAGGTCCCTTCTCTTACCTCGGCTCTCTAATGTTAAAACAACTGCGCTTCCGTCTTGATCACAATTTCCGACCACTACCTGTAAACGAGCATAAAAACCATCCTTAACCATAATTCTCCGGTTTTCAAGCCAAGAAAAACGGGGCCAAAAACGCCTCTACCTACCACGAAGTTACTGATCACATCCTCCGTGTGCTCCACTCGATAAAGTTTTCAATGGGACACCGGACCTTCCGGTTTAAAAACACCCTTCTCCTTCAAAAATGATCACAACAGTGAAAACGGACTACCGAGAATCAACCAATGCTGCCATTTTAGGTCAGTCTAATCCAAATGGCTACCTCTCGACCTCCGACAAATAAAGCAAACCATGCATAAACAAACCAAGGACCACATTAAGCTGCCTGCATTTCATACACATATGCTTTTATGTAATTTCCTATATATCACTGCACTTTCCTGCTTGTTTCAATCACTTTGCTTTAACCATCATGTTTTTTTAGCAGTATTACGTTTTTTATTAATACTTGATTTTCCTTGCAGACATGCTTTCTAAATTCCACCCCATTCGTGATAATTAGTTTGCAGGCAGCTTAATGTGGTCCTTGGTTTGTTTATGCATGGTTTGCTTTATTTGTCGGAGGTCGAGAGATAGCCATTTGGATTTGACTGACCTAAAATGGCAGCATTGGTTGATTCTCGGTAGTCCGTTTTCACTGTTGTGATCATTTTTTAAGGAGAAGGGTGTTTTTAAACCGGAAGGTCCGGTGTCCCATTGAAAACTTTATCGAGTGGAGCACACGGAGGATGTGATCAGTAACTTCGTGGTAGGTAGAGGCGTTTTTGGCCCCGTTTTTCTTGGCTTGAAAACCGGAGAATTATGGTTAAGGATGGTTTTTATGCTCGTTTACAGGTGGTGGTCGGAAATTGTGATCAAGACGGAAGCGCAGTTGCTTTAACATTAGAGAGCCGAGGTAAGAGAAGGGACCTCTTGGAGCATGTCATTGAAAGTTATTGCACGTTTCAAAACAGTTGTTTTCAGATAGGTATATTCTTTGTTACAGGAAGGTCGTGTTTCTTTGGTTCTGTTGTGAGTATATTTTTTAGGTGGTTCACAGTCCACTACAGAGGTGTGGTGGTGGTATCTGTTCTTATAAGTTCACGGTCATGTCATCACACATTGAAGCATCCTGATTAATGTAAATGAATAATTGTTGCCTTTCCACATCTTATTGTTTTTCGAAATTGAACTTGTTATTATTTATGTTGCAAATATCAGCTTTTGATAAAAACTGGTTATATTCACAGGCCCCTGAGGAAGAGTCCTAAGGGACTCGAAATGCATCGGGCTACGTCAACTGTATACTGCCAAGAAAGATTATGTTGAATTTGTGAAATGTTAATATTTGTTTTCAACATATTTACATGATATCAACAAATGGAATGATGATTAAAAATCATATTTTGAGTTAAAATGCTTTAAATTGGTTCAGAGTTATATGTTATGAGTTAGTTACATTGAAAACTGATTAGCAGAGTGCATGAAATTTTGTATGATTAAGGTTAATTTTCTGGTGTGATCTATTCACCAGAAGCAACAGTGCGCAGAGGTCGAGTGGTTCATCCACTCCAGATAGGTTGTGTTTTGAATGTAAACATCATGGAGGGGCTGGATGGCTTGGGATTGTGCTGATTTTTCTGTGATTTTTGTTTATTTGGCCTCTTGTTGTGGCCTTTTTACCAGGGGTAGTGAGTGTTGCATGGGCCTAGTCTTTCTGTGGGGTGTCTTGAATTTAAACATCATGGAGGGCCTGGATGGTTTGTGATTGTGCTGATTTTTCTGTGATTTTCGTTTTTTATGTTGTATTCACGGTGTGTGGACAAACGTGCCACCTCCGCAGCACGCATGTGTTAAGAATAATTTGAAGTAAAGAAAAAATAATTTCAAAAAAGAGGAGTGCTACCCACATTGAATTCTACATTCAAAACACCCCACAGAAAGACTCAGTGCACCCACCACTGAGTACCCCTGGGCAAAAGGCCCCAAAACAGCCCAAAAATCGAAAATTCCAAAATTGTAGTTGCAGCAACTGTAATGTCCCAAACAAACTTACTTGTGAAATTTCTAATCCAAAAGTGATCCAAAGAAAGTCAAAAAGGCCTCAAATCCAAATATCCAGCAGCATCCACAAAAAGTAATCCTTCCAGCTCCAGATCCAAATGAAAAGTGACCAGGAGATGGACAAAGCACTGGGAGGAGCCTGCTGGACAGGAACAGGAAGTTGAAGACTGTAGGGCACTTCCTTCCTCCCACCCCCCCTCCCCAAAATGGACTCCTTGCAAAAAAAGTGCAGGCAAATGTCAAGCTGAGGAGTTATTCAAATAAAAATCATCATTTCCAGAAGGTTTATGCTGCTTGCTGGTGGATTTCTTGTGCAGAATTGCAAATTTTGTATTTTCGCGAGTGCGAGATTGTTGCTGCTCGCCGCATCTACAAGCTCGCAATTGCGAAGTCCCGCGATACGTGATCACGGCGTACTCGCGTTGAAAAACTCTAGCTGTGCAAGTTGGCAAGCCGCGATGACGTAATCGCGCTCGCCAAATTCCCGCGGGATCCCGCAGCAAGATCCAAAATGGCGCAGCACTCGCAAAATATCGAGAAAAACAACTCGGCAAACGCTGAATGACGGTAAGTAAACGCCGTGCGGCAAAATTGTATCACCAAGAAAAAAAAATCTGCTGCGTGCGAATTTGCGGATTTTCAGTAAATTCGCGAGCATTCGCGGATTGCGAATTTACCGAAAATCCGCAAAATCCCCGAGCGTAACGGATTTTCCGCCCATGCTTACTTCTACTGCAGGCCAACCTTCACAGTCAGTCAGTACAAGTATCGGAGATGATTGATGGAATAATAACAAGCCAGGATGACGTTTCATGCGTGGCATAAAAGCCTAAAGGTAAACATGTCAACAACAACCACAGCAGACCCAATTGTCTGTGTAGAAGTGGAGTCGAGTGTAGCGGTGGGATGACTGCGGTGCTTTTAATTAACAAACTTAAATTGTAAAATGCTATTTTTGTATTGGTATGTGCTTTGCCTTTGTCCAACTTAAAAAAAAAAAATACTCTAAACGGAGGATGTGATAAGCAACGTGCCGTCAGGCCTGTCAATGTGGGCCTGCTCTGTCATGTTGTTGTTGAAGGTCAATGCTGGAAACAGACTAGAGTACAAATGATACATACATGCCGCCTCGGAAAGTGTTCTTGTGTTGCACTACACCATAACTTGTGCATTTGTTTCAACTTTGTTTCTCAATATCCCCTTTGTGTTTCCATCTACAATTACAGGCCGGGCCTTGCCCTATACTTGGGAACACATTACAATGCACACTTACCTTACCAATAAATCTACATATTTTTCCATGCGGGCAGTGGCAACTGGCGAGAGGCGACACCCAAGATTAATGGACGAGAGGACCAAGAGGAAAGCCGAGATGCAAAACCAGTCCACATTTTTGACCAGGATAACAAATTAACAGTATCAACTTTCACATTCTTTTAAATAATTTGATTAATTTTTTTGTCTACAATCTTTACAACAGTGTGTTCTTCTTGTTGTTGTTATTATCATTAGGTTTGCTCTCTGTTTATGATTCATCCCTACCAATATTTAAAAATTCTATTTGCTATCTATAAAAGTATTAAGCCCGGAACAACATAACAAGAAGTATATGTAATCCGGGTCTCCTTATCAATCATCATCATGCATGCATTTCCTGTTTCTCCCTTAACATATTGATATGGATATGGTAGTCTTCAAAGATTGTCGTTAGTTTGTCCAGGTGTACTGTTTTTCACTGTGAAACCTTTCCCCAAACCCCCTTTTCATCCATTCAACAAACCCTAACCCTCTTCCCCCGGGCTGTATGACTTATTGAGGTGTGACTAAATTAAATGTACACCAATAATTAATCACACGCTTGCTGGGGCGGATGTGGCGAAAGCAACAGTACTTCAATTTCAAGGCAGAGTGATGATCTTCTTCTGCTTGCCCACCCATGAGCAGTATATGTTAGAGGTGATTTTTATTTAACAAAGGAACATATACCTCAGCATTAATTGCCGGCATTGATTGGATTTGTTGTCATTCTCATACACAGCGGTACAAAAGGGGGTGGTGATGGACGAAGCATCTGAACCAATCAACCACTCACACACAGTCAACAGATCTGGGTTTAATCCATCACCGTTCTTTCGCCCACTCTGCCACCCCAGTTCAGCCATGGCCATATGCAAATCAGTCTGACCCTGTGCCTCATGGGAATAGTCCAGCCCGAACTGCCAAGCCATGTCTGAACTGGGGTGCTGTGGAGTGCACAAAATACGATGGATTTATACCCAGATCTCTGTACTGGGGTGTATGTATGACATTGTTCTGCATTCTGTCCATCAACTGTTGTTTTGCATTTGTCACCCCGAGTGGGATGGGTATGCTCAGACGTGAGTCCCATGCTCGCCACACCACTGGAGTCAAGCTATCCTGGCTGAAGACGGCTGATAACCAGAAACCGGTCCTAGGATGCTGATTCCGGTCCAGGAAAGACATGGCTTGGAAGTTCGTGCTGGACTGTTCCCATGAGGCACAGGGTCAAGGCTGATTTGCATATGGCCATGTCTGAACTGGGGTGGTGTGGAGTGCAAAAAAACGATGGATTTAGGCCAGATCTCTGTACTGGGGTGAATGTATGACATTGTTCTGCATTCTGTCCATCAACTGTTGTTTTGCATTTGTTACCCTGAGTGGGATGGGTATGCTCAGACGTGAGTCCCATGCTCTCCACACCACTGGAGTCAAGCTATCCTGGCTGAAGACAGCTGATAGCCAGAAACCGGTCCTAGGATGCTTGATTCCGGTCCAGGAAAGACATGGCTTGGCAGTTCGGGCTGGACTGTTCCCATGAGACACAGGGTCAAGGCTGATTTGCATATGGCCATGTCTGAACTGGGGTGGTGTGGAGTGCAAAAAAACTATGGATTTAGGCCCAGATCTCTGTACTGGGGTGAATGTATGACATTGTTCTGCATTCTTAAAATCAACTGTTGTTTTGCATTTGTCACCCCGAGTGGGATGGGTATGCTCAGACGTGAGTCCCATGCTCTCCACACCACTGAGTCAAGCTATCCTGGCTGAAGACGGCTGATAGCCAGAAACCGATCCTAGGATGCTTGAGTCCGGTCCAGGAGAGACATGGCTTGGCAGTTCGGGCTGGACTGTTCCCATGAGGCACAGGGTCAAGGCTGATTTGCATATGGTCATGTCTGAACTGGGGTAGTGTGGAGTGCAAAAAAACAATGAATTTAGGCCCAGATCTCTGTACTGGGGTGAATGTATGACATTGTTTTGCATTCTGTCCATCAACTGTTGTTTTGCATTTGTCACCCCGAGTGGGATGGGTATGCTCAGACGTGAGTCCCATGCTCTCCACACCACTGGAGTCAAACTATCCTGGCTGAAGACGGCTGATAGCCAGACACCGGTCCTAGGATGCTTGATTCCGGTCCTGGAAAGACATTGGCTTGGCAGTTCGGGCTGGACTGTTCCTATGACCCTCCTGGTCCACGTACACATTTTCTCTCCAATCTTGGTGAGATACTGCAACATTGTACAGAACCATCAGACTACACAGTCCTGGGAGATTTTAATTTCCATCTTGAATCCCCCGTGGACAAAGGTACGATTCATCTTATCACCGACCTGGAGGCGCTAGGACTACACCAGCTAGTCTCAGTCCCGACCCATCAAGCTGGCCACACCTTGGATGGGCTGTTCACCAACAACTCAGCCATATCTCTAACTAACGTGCTGCCCCTGACCTGGTCAGATCATGAAGTAGTTTTTTTTAGTATAAAGCCACATAACCCAAACCCAGCACAATATAAATCGCAAACTGCCCAAAGTACCAGCGACTGGAAAAATCTAGACCTCCCCCTTCTCACTCAATTACTTACAACTCCCCTTTTGGCGACGTCTGTTAACCCTAATCAGGCGTCTATCAGGTACCAGGATTGGCTCCTGGACGCATTTAGTACGGCTGTAGCCACTAAATTAATTTTTCCTAATCGTTCCACCCAGTCTGAGAGATGGTTTTCGGAGGAACTCAGACTGCAGAGGCAGCACTGCAGGAACCTTGAGAGACATTGGCGAGAACATTACAACCTTCATGATAAACAATGCTATAAAGCTGCTATAGCCATTTACAAGCGTGCCATCATCTCTCATAAAAGGGCTTACTATCTATCCCAAATAGAGTTTGCACAAAATTCTTCCAGAAAACTGTTTCAAACAGTTAACATCTTATCGACTCCCCCATCAGTTTCAGCTATTGAGCCATCTCAAGACCTCTGTAATTCTTTGGCAGATCACTTCATTAGCAAAGTCACCAATATTTATGCAACTTTTTCTTCATTAACCCACTCTCAAGGTTTGGACCCTCGACCTGGTCCTATACCGGCTGCTGGTCCAACCTTTTCCCTGTTTCATCCCGTCTTAGCCGACACGATCAATAAATATACAGTAACCCACAGCTTTCCAAAGTGTGTGGCGCGACACGTTACTGTTTCGCGCCCCATGCGTAGGTGTGTCGCGCAATCAGAATTATGAGGGCAGATTTATGGGGAGAATGAGCGGGACGAATACGCCGGCGGCTGGTGGAGCGAGTGGCGCCATTTCACCCTAAATTGGGTCCGGACGTGGAGGGAGCCGCAGCCTATAGCGTGGGCTCTGAACGGGCCGCAGTAACCTGCACCAATCTATCAGCGGCTCCCCGTAGGACACTGAAGTTGGAGATGACCACCGGGGCCCGAGACTAGCATCGCACTGCAGGTTACGCTCCTGAGCATTCCCGGGGGCAACGAGGAGGGCGGGCTGCTAACGGGGGCAAAGAGGAGGGCGGGCTGCTAACCCCCGGCCTGAGGCTACTGCATTAGAGGCACCGCTCCCTGGCGGTCCCGGGTGGCGCGCTTCCTTGGTGTGAGTGAGCAGCTCCTGCGATAACTCCCCCCCACCCATCCCCTCCTGATCTGCGATCGTTCTCAGCAGCAGCAGTGGAATGACCGGTACCCTCCGAGTCCCGTGTAAGAAGAGCACAGTAGCAGTAGCTGGGGCCGGCGGCTGGGATGGGTGAGCACACAGGCTGAGATCCGACTCCTTGCTGGGGCGTGCTGGCTACGTGTGCGGCTGGCCCTCCCGGGGTGACCTCTGGGGCCTTTCTGCCTTGGTATCCTTTCTACTAGAGGTCTTTAGCCAGATAGTTAAGTGAAAAGCACACCAGCATTCTAGTGGCACAGCAATAGGCCCGATTGGCCCCTGGTTTCCCTTTGCCTGCACCTTCCCGCTTTGCACCAGGGGCCCACAAGGATTGCAGAGCTATAACCGAAATGTGAATTGGAGCATCCTGAACGTATGAGCACACCCCGCAGCTGGTACAAGAAGCAGCCCGGCTGCACGAAGGTGACCAAGCAGAGTCAGAGCGATCCTAGGAGGGGGGGGGCCTGGGACCCGGTGAAGATTTGGAGGTGAGCAGCCCGGGATACAGAGACGGCGGGGGATTGCGGGCCATCTTCGGCACCGGTGTGGGGGGAAGAGGTGCCAAGGTTTCAGATTGCCAAGTGTGACGTTTTTAGAATTTCAATGTAATTATGAGTGACTTTTCAACAACTATGAGTGACACTTTCTTGCACACAAAATCAACTTATAAAGATGAGGGAAACATACCAATATTATAAATTACACCCATTTGAGCAATGAAAAACTATTAAAAAAAGATCTTAAAACGGCTAGAAAGCACCAGAAATGGATGGGCACACACAGATAGGGGTCACAACCCGGCTGCAGTCTGTTACTTATTTCAAAAAGACATTGAGCAGTTTAATAAAAATGAATTCGTTAATTACAGAATTGCGCGCAGCGCCACCAGCTATTATTAACCTGAGGCTGAAAGTGATTTGCATGGCTAGTCTATGCAATTATCATTACAATACAATGAGGCATGATGGGGCAAGGTTCAGGAGAAGAGACTGCCTGAGGTACACATAGCCTAGATATCTATGCTGTATAATTTGAAAAAGACACTTTGAGACACTGAGCAGTAATAATCCTAAACCTGAACGTTGGACCGCCTTGGCCAGGGTCTGGTGTGTGGCCAGCACTATTACCTAAGAGTAGTCAGTCATAAGCTTTTATTCGATATGCAGAGATATCTTATAAGCACATTTATAATACAATCAATATAATGTACAATAAAAAAACCATTACCACAAGAAGTCAGTATGGAATATTAAAAAGATAAAAGAATATAAAAGTCCATTGATAAATTAGCTAAAAAGAGAATTAAACAGCTACTGACAATCTCTTGCATCGAATGAGCCAAAACTGCTTTAAAAATTTAGCTACTCCACACACAATGGGGGGGGAAGTGTCCGTGCTTAGAATACGCAAGGCCACTAAATGACTGCGTGTGCCCATATTACGGCAGAGTGGTTTCAGCCAAAAGCTCCTAGGCCTTGCATAATCCGGGCATTCAAATAAAACATGCACAACAGTCTCAACCTTATTCGGGCAACATGCACAGTTGGGAGAAGTACGGTCCGCTATAGACCATTTCGATACTAGAGCACCTAGCGGGAGGAAACCAACTCTAAATTTAAAATAAAGAGCTCGGTCAAGGGGGAGAGTGATCAAGTCCAGGTAGGGTTCAATGGCCACAGTGTCTTTAATTTGTAAAAAGGCGGCAGTGGACCTGCAATGGTTGGAGCTAGTGATTAGACGCTCCGCAGTCCATTTCCAATAGAGCGCCTTGACAACTTCTTTTGGGGGGGCTGAACGGGATGACCAGCAATATCCTAGTCCAATATCCTCCAGAAGCTTTTTGGTATCCTTTAGCCATCTTATCTTGGCCCAACCCCCCTGGCTCATTATATCTCCCAGGGCATCAGCATAGGATTTTAATTCTTCGCTCCTCCAGATCCTTGTCCACAACAGGAGCGGGCGAAGCTGGGCCTGATCTCTGATGTTTTTACATCCCGTGTCCATCCGCACTGGTACTGACGGTGTGCTCAGTGGAACAGAGATGAAGGATTTTAAAAGCTTGCTCTCTGCTGTGACTAGGGCATCCAGTCGGCAGTGGCCCCACAGTTCTGCCCCATACAAGGCTGATGTCGCTACTTTGGCCTTGTAGATTTCGAGTACTGGAGTGAGTGATCTCCTAGTTGAGGCCCTGTATTCCCTCATAAGAGCTCCTCCCACTCTCCCGTGATTGAGGACCATTTTTCCAATGTGCTTTGCCCAAGTCAACCTGTCCGTAATCCGGATACCAAGGTAGTCGAACTCGGCTACTTTCTCTAGGGGAATAGAGTTAAGTGTAGGTGGGCGGCCCAATTTTTTAGGTGGGTTAACAACTAAGTATTTCGTTTTGTCCACATTTATTATTAGCCCTTTTGCATCACAGAACTCCTGGAATCGTGTTAAAAGTTTCTGTAAGCCTTGTGGGGTCTTCGAAATCAGGAGCGTGTCGTCCGCAAAAAGCAGAGTTGGGATGCGGACACCTCCAAGACAGGGGGCGTCGGCTGGTTCATGTTGAAGATGTTTTACCACCCCATTCAGATATAACGAGAATAGGGTGGGTGCCAAGACGCAGCCCTGTCTTACGCCCCTAGACACTGGTATCTTTTCAGTGAGCTCTCCGTTTTTACCCCAGCGGACCTGTGCAAAGGTGTGGGCATGGAGGTTTATGAGAAGGGACAGGATGTAAGGCGGTAGTCCCAACTCACGAAGGACCCTCCAAAGCTCCTCCCGGGGAACTAGGTCAAAGGCAGTCTTCAAGTCTATAAAGGCTAAGTAAAGACTACCCTTGCCTAGTTCCACCACCTTCCACCCCAAAAGGGACAACCTAAACACCTGCTCTATAGTCCCCATACCAGCCCGGAAACCTGCCTGAAAGTCTGATAGGATTTTATTCTCCTCCACCCATTGAAGGATCCTACCAAGGATAGCTTTACCAGCTATCTTTTGGGTGGAGTCTATCAGACTTATGGGGCGATAGTTTCCCGGGGTTTCCCTACACCCTTTTTTATAAATAGGGACCACCACCGCCCCTTTCCAGGATTCTGGCACTTCTCCTCCCCTCATAATATCATTTAGGAGAGCTGCTATGATCCTTCCCCATTCCGCTGGGTAAGCCCTCATGAGGTCACCCGGAAGGCCATCCGGGCCCGGTGCCTTGCGAGGTGCTACCCAGCCTATAACCCCCTCAATCTCTAGGGGAGTGAAGAGGTCGTAGGCATGAGGTTCGATTGCTAGTGTGAGATCCCTCCCCACAGACAGTTCCCCATCAGGTGGGAGGTATAGAGACCCAAAGTGTTTTACCCAGCTTTGAGCCGGGATGTTACAGGGTCTCATGGATGCGTTGGATTTGCTCCGTTTACTTATAAGATTCCAAAAGACCCCTGAATCCCTGATTTTGCTAGCCTGGAGTAGGTCTTCCCAGTAATTTTCTTCCCACTCCCTTTTAGCCAAAGTTAGGGACTTTTTGTAGGCCTTCCTAGCTTCCTGGATCACACTTTGGGATTTAGATTTAACTGCCTCAACTAACTTTGCCTTTTTGCCCCTACATGCTTGGTTGTACCACCCCTCACCTGATTTTTTATTTCCTATATTGCCCGGCTTTTTAGAGTGCAGGGTAAACACGTTAGTTAAGGCTTCAATTAGGGAAACAAATAACCTACTCGCTTTACCCACCCCTTCTAAGGAGGTTCCAAGAGATGTTACTGTACGGTTTAGATGGGATTGAATTTCCCCAACCTTTGCCTCGGATAGGACCAGTTTCGCCCACTTAATTCTTCTACCACATGGGGAGACTTCTAATTCATCTAGTGGTACGGGTGCCACTTTGATGTTGGCCTTCCCTGAGGATTGCCACCATTGTTCTATTTTTAGGGAGAGTGGGTTGTGGTCACTTTCTGTCGAGGGGACCACCTGCATGTCCCTCACATAAGGCCACAAGCACACATCTATTAGGATATAATCCAACCTAGAGGTGTGCCCTGGTCTATTGTAGGTATGTGCAGCCCCCCTATCCGAGAAAGTCCTCCCATTCGCTGCCCTTAGATTAAATTCAAGACTCAGGGAGTATATCTGGAGCGCCACTTCTGTCCACCTTTTAATTGGAGGGATGTCCAGTACTGGGATCCCCCACCTAGCATCCTCCTCATCTTGGTCGAGGGAAACGTCCGAGCCCAAGGGCTCGAACGTGCAGTTCAAATCACCTGCAACCAAGGTGCGGGTCTTATGGGGGGTGTTATTTAACAGGGTATCGAGGAGAGCTATTACTGGAGACTTTCTCCCACCCTTTGTGCCCCGTGCATACACATTGAAGATATTTAAAACAATTTTTCCCCTTCGATCTATAAGGGTAATATTTTGTATGTCCGGGGAACCTGTGGGAGAGTCCACTACTCTACAATTTAGAGATGCCGCGACCCAAATAAGAAGGCCGCCCGAAGGTCTGCCTCTTCCAGATTCCGAGACCCGCGCGGGAGAGGAGAATGAGGAAAATCCGACCCTATGAGCCGGTACCAGGCTCCAGGTTTCCTGGAAGAGGCACAAGGAGTGCTCATCAGCCCATGCAGTAAAGTCTGGGAGGGCCAGTTTTCCTGCAATCCCTGCGACATTCCAGCTGAAAACCTTAAAGACTAGGTCCGTCACAGCTGGAAGGTCGTTGGGCTCCTGAAAGCCCCTATCTGTAGGGTTCCCCCTTACTGTCCGCAGAGTGCAGGGATCTTGTGGAATTGTCCGAGGAGAGCAGGGATCTTGTGGAATTATTATAGAGTCTCTCAACCCACTTGCAAGGTTCATTTGAATGGGTGGTGCTCCTACTTGTTTTACTCTACTCGCTGATTCCAGTCAACAGGGGCCCATTGCCCACACTTGATTCTCCCTATTGCCCCCTACAACCCCGGCCCAGTTTGGGCCAGAATTAGTGGAACTTACACTTCCTCCATTTGAACCAACAAGGTGCCTAGGGTAAAAATATGAGAGGTCTACCAGTTTTACCCCCGGGGCCCCCATGTTTTTGATAGGAGTACAAATGGATGGTACCACTCTGTAATCTTGGAAGTTTATAATTACACAGTCTCCCTCCAGCATTTTTTTCCCTTGCCCTACCCATCCCACTCTGCGGACACTTAGGATAATACCATCCACCCCCAGGGGGATTGGCTTGTTTTCCTTCAGCCAGTGAATACACTTGTTCTTGAGAGATTGATGGTTTTCGAACTGGCCATCCTTTAGGGGAGGCACATTAACCATGACAGCAACAAAAGGTTGACAGTCTGGTGGGAGATTAATCGGGGGGATCCGTCGTGGGGGAATACTGGGGGCCTGTGAGGAGGAGGTTGGGGCGGGACGTTGTGCTACAGGCCTAGGGGCTTTACCTGTCGTTGGCCCGCTGGATTTCATTACAAGAACGGAGGCTACATTATGCAATGACTTTTAATTGCAGATCCAAGCCAGTCGCATCACAATATAAAGGTTCCAATAAGAACACTGAGATAAAGTAAGACATTACACATAGCAATCATCAGCCTCTTTTAAATGCGGCTCCAAGCAGATAAGTAGCTCATTATCTTCTCTAAACCTACTTTCTCTAATATTGTGTTTTTGGTAACAATTTGGATTTATATTGGGGTTTATGTGAAGGGTGGCTTTATCCCCTCCTTCCCCCCCTCCTTCATGATCTGCAATTTATGGAGATCATCCCCTCCCTCTGTTTGGATAACCTCTATTTACCAGGTTGTTGTTTAATAATGTGCATTTGCTCAGTGATTTCGTTCAGTATGCCTTAGCCCAGGTAGTTTACTTTACTTTCCTTATTTTATTGTACATCCCGCTGTTGTTTCCCTTTTTTTCTGTCCAAAACCTTGTTTGAATAATGTATAGATATCAAACGCTGTATTCCTCATACCGTCAGCTCTCACCCTGTTTCAGCCCAAAACTCCGCTCTTAATCTATCGGTTTTGTAACGCTTTTGCGTGCTTATGACAAGCACTACCCTTCTCGCGCTCCCATCGAGTGATCCCACGCTCACCTTCCATCTTTGAACAAGCATTCAAAAGACAAGCGTTGTTCCGAGTTACTTGAACCTCACCCCCATTTGGCCCGCAGGCCCCGTCCTCAAGGAAATGATATGTCACGCATTAGAGGAAAGTTCCTTGGCGAGAGCCACGCTTCATGCACGTCTCGACTAGGAGCTTTCCTCACTCTCTAACAGTTGAACATCAGCTGTAATATACATTAATTATAAGAATTACCAAATTAATGTACAATTAATTCTAAAATCTGGTTTTGGCAAATAGCAAAAGGGCCCCTTAACCCGAGGCATATTATATTCAGCCCCTTATAATTTGCCCTTGAGGGGAAAACTATCACTTATATTAACATATTTTTAAAGTGAGAGAATACATAGGGCGAATAGCTTTTTAACATTTCTTTTACCTAAAAAAAAAAAAAAAAAAGAAGGGCAATATGGAAAATGTTTCTGACTCAGATTCAGATATAAACAATGCTACACTTCCTAATTTTAATAAGGAGGATTTTCGCATTATGATCCAGAAAGAAATGAAACCCTGTTTTAGGGAGACCTTTGCTCAGTTTGCTCCTTATAAAAGACCATTTCCTTCTCAAGAAGATGTGTCTGCTGTTTTTATTCATGATAAAGTTGGAGCTAAACGTACCAGAAAAAGCAACCACACTGCTACCGAGACGCATGTGAGCACGGGAGGTCCTAGCACCTCTGATATTATTGGTGGTCTAAGCACCACACATTTTTGGATGGTCTTCGCACCTCAAATAATAGAGATGTCTTTTATGACACACTTCATTCGGGTGCGCCTTACGGCCCAAATACCTTGGATGCCCCTAGCGGCTCATTGCTTCAAAGTGCTCAGGATTACCATGAGGGTTCAGATGAGGACGAGGATATAGACCTAGACGAATACGTTCTGAATTTAAATGATGAGGACGTAGGAATTTTTGAAGAGGAGGATGAAACCCCTTCTACTTCCGAAGATAGTATTCTAAACCCCCTGGGAGAGGAGATGTTCTCCCCCCTAAATCTAAAACATCCCCGTTCCTCACAATGGTCTCCCCAGGAGCATGTCTCTAAATTTATGAAAAAATGGATTTGTTTCCCTCTTGAAAGAGGGACAAGGAATATTCTAAGGGCTGAGTGTTCAAGACCCTCAATCAATGAGAAAGCTTGTTTTGCCCCTAATATGGACCCCAAATTAATTAAGTACCTTTTTAGACTTGGGCGTGACCCTAGGAAAGGTCTTGAAAAAGCCTTTAAAGGGTGCCAAGATCGCCTACCGAACGTGCTTGGTCCATTGAGCAGAATTCTTGACTCCGCTGAGGAATGTTACCTTAAAGGTACCCAGCTTGATACAGATCTAATAAGAGGTTGGAGTCAAAGAGCCCTCATTCTCCTAGGTTATGCTAATACTAACATTAACGCCGAAAGGCGTAGGCTCATCCTTTTTAAACTAGACCCTAAACTCACAGATATGGCTGAGAAGGAGCCTTCCTCGAATCCACAAGGCCTGCTCTTTGGTGAAGAGCTTATAAGATCTTTGGGAAAGTACGTCTCAACTTTTACTGCTCTTGATAAGGACCAAAAGAATATAAAGAGAATTTTCAGCAATAATGTTTTTGGAAGGGCCGGAAGAGGGGGGCCTTTCTTCCCGCCGGTATAACCAAAGGCCCTACCAGAGATCACGCCCCTTCGGAAGAGGCTCATACCAGAGTAATTACTACAACACCTCCAAACGTGGAAGAGGAAATCGAGCAAAAGGTGGAAGATCTCGATCATCTTTCTCATCAAACCCTCCAAGTAAGTTCCCTTCATTTACTTTCTCCTTCTACCCCTCCAAAAGTGGGAGGCAGACTGAAACTCTTTCGAAAAATTGGGAGGAAATAACTCAAGATCTGTGGGTACTGTCCACAGTAATAGGCTTTATGATAGATTTTGTTCAAACTCCGTTTCAAACCTCATTCCCAAGGAATATTCCCATCTCAGTAGAGAAGGAGAAAATAGTAGAGGAAAAGATATCCTCTATGCTCAAAAAAGGAGCGATATTAGAAGTTCCCCTGGATTCCCTAACCTTTGTAAGCTCTTTGTTTCTTGTCGAGAAAAAAGGAAAAGGTTGGAGACCGGTTATAAATTTGGAGGGCCTGAACAAATTTCTCGTTTACAGGCATTTCAAAATGGAAGGAATACATCTCCTAAGAGACCTTCTTCAAAAAGAAGTCAAACTAGATTTGAAAGACGCCTACTTCACTATCCCTATGGCGGAAATACATCAACCTTACCAACAATTGCTCTCCCCTTCGGGCTTTCGTCCGCCCCTTGGTGTTTTACCAAGGTAATGAGAGCAGTAGCTTCCTTCCTAAGAGAAGCTTCATAGTCAACAAAGAGAAGTCTATTCTAACCCCCTCCAAATCTCTGGAGTTTTTGGGTTTCACTCTAAACACTTCCAAGTGTCTTCTCCTTTTACCTCCTTCAAAAATCTCGAAGATCAAAAAGAGATTCGTCATGTTTTAAGACAGGAAGACATCCCTTTAAGGGAACTGGCAAGACTTCTAGGCCTCTTATCTTCTTCCATTCAGGCGATCTTCCCAGGCCCTCTGAATTACCCGGCCATACAAAGGATAAAAGGAAGGGCGTTGAGGTCTGGTCTTTGGTACGAAGATCGAATCACCCTAGATTTGGAGGCCAAAACAGAACTGAACTGGTGGTAAGAAAACCTGGAAGCTTGGAATGGGAAAGCAATTTTCGGGTCAGAACCGGACTTTGTGCTGGAATCAGACGCTTCCCTTCATGGTTGGCGTGCTTGTTTCCTAGACCAGAATACTCTCAGGAGGAGTCATCTCACCACATCAATTTCCTAGAACTTACTGCTGGTCTATACGCCCTTATGAGTTTCAAACACTCCATTCAAGGGAGATCGGTTGTTCTGAAAATGGACAATGTTTCGGCAGTGGCCTACATCAATCGGTTAGGAAGTACGAAGTCTGTTGACCTTTCGAACCTAGCAAGGAAACTCTGGATGTTCTGTTTAGAACACAAAATTGCCCTCACAGCGGAATACTACCCAGGGAAGTCGAACGTTTCTGCGGATTGGAATTCCAGATTCCTTTCGGACTACAGCGATTGGAATCTGAACGTTGCTGTCTTCGACTCACTAAATTCTTATTGGGGTCCATTCGAAATAGACCTATTTGCGACCCGTCTCACCTCTCAACTAGAGCGTTACTTCAGCTGGATGCCGGATCCCGGCGCACAGGCAGTGAACGCATTTCTCCAACCCTGGTGAGGGATCAATGCTTATGCCTTTCCCCCATTCGCAATGATCCAGAGAGTCTTGCAGAAAGTGAGGCAGGACCGATGCTCTCTAGTCCTAATAACTCCCTTCTGGCCATCACAGGCGTGGTTCCCCACTGTTCTGGAACTGACCTTCGAAATTCCATTTCTCATTCCTTCCCTGAAAGATCTCCTTACGGATGTAAACGGAGATCCTCACCTAATGACCCTATCAGGGAGTTTGAACCTTCTTGCCTGGAAAGTGTCAGGCGATCTAACAAAGTCTCAGGACTTTCGTCATCAGCTTCTACTCTCCTCAGAGAGTCATGGGCACCGAGAACTCACTACAGATACAACAATATCTGGAAATGCTGGCTTCGTTGGTGCATGGAGAGGGATTTGGATCCCACTCAAGCACCTATCGTTGATATAGTGAATTTCCTCGCTGAACTCTTCGACAAGGGATTGAGTTATAGATCAATCAACTGTTATAGATCGGCAATCTCTGCTGGTCAAAATGTGATTGTTTGTAGGGTAATGAAGAGCATTCGTCTAAAGAGACCCCCAAGGCCGAAATATGATACTCTCTGGGATGTGAATTTGATTCTAGATCTCTTCACTTCCTGGCCAGATAATTCATTTTTAAGCGGAAAGTTTATTTCTTTTAAACTCGCAACTCTTCTTTGCCTTATCTCCTGTCGTAGAGTTTCTGATGTTAAAGCTCTGGAGATTTCCAATAGGTCATATAATGTATTTGGAGTTAAATTTGAGGTCTATAGAAGAACCAAGACCATGTCTGATTCAATCTTCTATCCTCGTTTCGATCCTTCTCCGAAACTTTGTGTAGTCGAATGTATGAAAGCGTATGATATGACAATGTCTAATCTTCGACCGCTTAATGAGAATCAACTTCTCATTTCCTTCGTTAAGCTTCATAAGGCTATTTCCTCCACTTCTATTGCCAGATGGATTAAGTCTGCTAAGTCTTTAGCTGGTATTGATATTTCCAAATGTCAAGCTCATTCTCTTAGAGGTGCCATGGCAAGTAAGTCTCTTTGGTCCGGAGGTAAGTTGGATGGTATCCTTAAAGCTGCTGACTGGTCTAATGCAAGTACCTTCGCAAGACATTATTGTAAACCAATTGAACACATGTCTAATGTAGTTTTACAGGGCTACCAACATGCATAATGTAGCCTCCGTTCTTGTAATGAAATTGCGATTCTCCTATTATCATGCCTAGAGAATCTAGATTTCATTAAAGACACGGAGGCTCACATTATCCCACCCAACCCTTCCCATGGTATTGGGTATTACTTAACATGATGTTATTTATCATCTTGATGTTATGTATTTCAAAATGTTTATTATTTATTGTTCAATTGTTCATCTGGATATGAGTTGGATTCCTTTGTTTTTAGGATACAATTTTATTGTCCTCTTTCTTTCAGATAACCCTTCTACTTAATCTACTTTTGACGTGTCATCATCAGGAGGTCGATTGGCTGTCTTCTTCTTCTTCAATTTTGCTTCCATTCACTTCGAATCTTCTGGAATCTACTGGATCTACTTTCGCCGAATTTAAAAGAGGCTGATGATTGCTATGTGTAATGTCTTACTTTATCTCAGTGTTCTTATTGGAACCTTTATATTGTGATGCGACTGGCTTGGATCTGCAATTAAAAGTCATTGCATAATGTGAGCCTCCGTGTCTTTAATGAAATCTAGATTCTCTAGGCATGATAATAGGAGAATCGCAATTTGCTGCTACCCTCTGATTTTTGATGGACTACCTTATTACCACTAGTTGTCTGTTGCTGTTTTTGAGGTAGAGGCTTTGGCTTATTTTCCTCAGGCTCTGAATGTGTTGGGAGTCCCTTTTGACTTGGGCCTGCTTTAGGCTGGGGAGGAGTTTTAGAGGTTGGGATTACTGGGCTATTAGGAGGAGCTTGGTTTTGGGATGTTTGGGGCTTAGGTCCTCTCTGAGCTGATAATTCATTCCCTTTTACACCCACATCCTTATTTGCAGTTACTCTGTTTGTTTGTTTAATTATTGTTTTAAGTGAGTGTAACCCGTCCAAGGTTGACTGTTCTAATTTGTCAATCCTCTCCCCTAGGCCCTTAACTTGCATTAGTAACGGTTTCAAGAGGGTATATACCTTCTCCAGAATGTTTTCAACCGCTACTATGTCAGTTGACTTTGAGACCTTGGGGGAAATCCGTACATCCCCTTCTATATCGGTTTCGTTCAGCATAGGAGCACCCCTTGTCATTCTCGTGCTAGATACAGGAGACTTCCTTACTCTTTGGTAGAGGGCGGCCTGACTCACTAGCCTACCCTTCTTGCGTTTACGCGACTTTTTACCTGCGGGGGGAAGCTCCTGTCTAATATCAGGAGTTACGGTAATAGGTGAAACCCCAGCTAACTTCCCATCTGATACAACTGTGGAGGGTACAAGCGATTTAGGGGATTCTGGATCTCTGATGACATCACTTGTCGGAGTAGGTGGGATTGAAGTGGACAGGTTACTAGGGCCACCGTCTCCCATTGCAACTGTAGGAAGGAGAGCAACCAGATTTTCCAGCCTATCTATATTTTGCTCTATACCAGTCAAGTGGAGGGGTTCTGAGGGAACACCGACCATACTAGGAGGGGTACCCGCTTGGACCCGGGCAATGGCTGGTGTGAGCGACTGGGCGACTGCCCCCAAGGATGAGCGTCTTGAGGGAAGGTATACTTCAGATAGACGGCGCTCGGACATGGCCATCTCCTTTTCAATCACCGCCGCTACCCTGGTGATAAAACGGTCCATTGTTCCTATAACAGGGCTCGCGGCGTTAGATCCCCTATCCAATTCTCCCCTGAGGGGCTTTCCTGATCGAGTAGACATGGTTTGAGCTACAGAACGGGGACAGACACAGAGCGTGTGTGTTAGCGGCCGGAAGACAGAAAGGGACGTGGCCCAGCCCAGCCTCTATCAGCCCCTGACGGCCACAGACGGCCCGCCCTTTGCTCGGGCTTCGCTCGGCGTCCCGCTAAGCGTCAGGCAGTTTGTTAAATAGAGGGCGTTGCAGGCGGGGGCGTGTCAGAAGGTGGGCGCGTCCGCTCTCCGGTCTGGGGAAGCAGGGACTCCTGGTCTTCTGAGTCCCTGCTTAGCGCCGGCGAGATTGAGCTTCCAGGCGCCTCCCAGGTGCAGCACGCTGTTCACCTCTCCCTTCTCCAACCGCGAAGCGGCACCCGCGGAGCGGGTGCGGCGAGGAACAGCGGTAATTCAGCGGTAATTCACAACCCAGCAGCAGGACAGTTAGGATAGCGCGGGTCCAAACGGCAGCAAGCAACCACTTCCAGGTGGGCCCTATATTTTTCCAAGTAGCCTTCAGAGCAGATAGTTTCTGGATACTACGCCAGCCACAAAGTTTCGTTATATGTAGCAAGGTTTCCTGCCAATCCACAGTCTCTCTGAACTTTAAGCACTTTTTCACCAATATACACAGCTCTCGCCTACCCCTGCTGCACCGCAATACACCAGAGCTTAAAGAGAGTTCCAGTGTCTCATATCCTTTCCGAGCGCTGCTACTTTTCCTCCCCAAGTGCAGCTTCACAAAGGCTATTAGCGCCTCTAATCCGGGTATTCTGCCTCAAAACTGATGTGGATGCAAACAGCCACGGAAGCCCTCCTGCCGATTTTCCCCGACTCTCCTCGGCACTCTCCTCGGCCCTCACAGCTCTTTATGACACAATGCTGCAGCTTGTATTTTCCGACCGCGGGGGCAGCAGGTTTGTGCTCCTGCACCAGCCGCGGAAATTCAGGAGAGTTCCAGGGACCGAAGTCCGAATCAGCAGCAAACGAGAGCACCGGAGGCTCCCCGCCTCTCTCACCACTCTCTCCCTCGGCTCGTGTCTCTGACCGCGGCGTCAGCCACAAAACCCTTCCAGCTTCGCAGCCTCAGAGCCTCGCCGCCCCAGACGGTGCACAGATGACACAAAGACGGTGCAAAGGACCCCTCGAAGGCCTCCAGCAATTTAATTCAGCTCAGCTCCAGTCAATCGAGAACAGTAACGGGAGACACGCCAAAACCAGGTCGGTCAAGCAATGTAATTATGAGTGACTTTTCAACAACTATGAGTGACACTTTCTTGCACGCAAAATCAACTTATAAAGATGAGGGAAACATACCAATATTATAAATTACACCCATTTGAGCAATGAAAAACTATTAAAAAAAGATCTTAAAACGGCTAGAAAGCACCAGAAATGGATGGGCACACACAGATAGGGGTCACAACCCGGCTGCAGTCTGTTACTTATTTCAAAAAGACATTGAGCAGTTTAATAAAAATGAATTCGTTAATTACAGAATTGCGCGCAGCGCCACCAGCTATTATTAACCTGAGGCTGAAAGTGATTTGCATGGCTAGTCTATGCAATTATCATTACAATACAATGAGGCATGATGGGGCAAGGTTCAGGAGAAGAGACTGACTGAGGTACACATAGCCTAGATATCTATGCTGTATAATTTGAAAAAGACACTTTGAGACACTGAGCAGTAATAATCCTAAACCTGAACGTTGGACCGCCTTGGCCAGGGTCTGGTGTGTGGCCAGCACTATTACCTAAGAGTACCTAAGAGCACAGACAAGTTCTAGCTGAAGGTAATTATATGCATAGCCTGGTTCTAGATTAAGTTAATTCTGTGCACAGATAGCAGCTAGCTGAAGTTAATTGACCGCACGTACTGCAGCTAGATGAAGGTAAGTAAGTGCACAGGCAGTAGCTAGCTGACTTTAATTGTGTGCACAGATTGTAGCTGGCTGAAGTTAATTTTATGCACAGATTACAGCTAGCTAAAGTTAATTGTGTGCACAGGCTGCATCTACCCGACGTTAATTGTCTGCACAGACTGCAGCTAGTTGGCGTTAATTGTGTGCTCTGGGCACAGCAGATACCGACTGGGTGCCCAAACTAGTCATGTGATTAAAATCTAGGATTTGGTGAGCATAATCTATAATGAAATCAACTGAAACACTATCATGTTTACTACAGATAGATGAACTAAAGTACATTTAGTAGATTAATTGCTTCTTAAACAGGTTTCGGATTTGTAAATACACTATCTTGATTGAATGCCATTGAAACAAGCATTGGCAAACTCAGTAGGCTCTGCATTAGCAAGCGCCTTGGGTGGTTTGGGCTCGCTCGCTCGCGTTACCGTGTCCCGAAATTTTATTTTCCAGAATGGCGTGTCACCAACATGAAAAGTTTGGAAAGCTGTGAACTAGGGTATATCGGTGGCCGATGGCAAAACAAATCAAATAAATAACGCAGTAAGAAAAGACTGTGAGGGGACTACCGCAACCGCCAGGGACCTGCTATCCCCAGCAGTGGTGCGATGGTCCTGAGGCCCTGAGTGATGATACATGCTTGGCGGTGCAGCTGCAGCACTGACAAGCATAATATGATTTTCCTCCCCCCCTCACTTTTCACAGCAGTGAGGCCGTAGTGAAAGGTTTGGCGGTGAGGAAACAAAGGGGGCCCTACAGGACTCCCTTGTGCCTCTGGTCCTGGGGATACATGCATGGGGCACCATGGTGTGGTCCCCTGTGTGCATGCACGCACCGCCTGTTTCTGAACGGAAGGGACTTAACAGTCCATGCCATGCAGGAATAGCCTTAGACGTTCCCGGTGCGGTGCCCTTTTGAAAAGCACCGCTGTGGGAACACAAAAGGACCTCCCGCCAGACTACAAAAATACTTGTAATCTGTCAGGCGGCCGGAGGTGAACTTTGGTGGTGCAGGAGCGGGAGGCCAACTCCCGTACCGCCAAAGTCGTAATCTGGCCCTCTGTCTGGTGGTGGAAACAGCTCTTGTTTACAGACTGGGACGAGAAGGACAAGATGAGGGGATAATGGGCACATTCAATCAATCTTTAGGGCACATTCACTCAATCTTTAGGGCACATTCACTCAATCTTTAGGAATGGGAAGAGGAAAGAAATGAGGAGCTAATAACATTTTCATGTAAAGTCTATTTTTGTTCACTTCTATTCCTTCATCAAGCCCAATTTGCTAATTTGCATAACACAGGGTAAGTAAATGATGCAAAGGGCTAACAATGAGATCGTTATGCTACGGAAAATCGGCTGGGGACCGCTATTTTCTGTTCTCAGAAAACTCCTCGCGCCAACCCCTTCCAACCGCCAACGTCTAAAACTGCTTTACAGTTCCGCTTTTAGAAACAGCAATATTAAAATGTTTTAAACGCTTGCCAAATGATATCACGCCGAGACAACGCATCGCATCATAAATCCTCCCAAGAAGAGCACAATTAGCCATTTCCAGCAGCGTCAGCCAAATACCACAAGCAGCAATATCAGCTTTTGATTACGAGCCGGAAGCTGGTGCTTTGCTCGACCTTCGGTGACCTTCCGACGGAAAATGAAGTACGTCACAGAATTCGGGGCACGTGCATTATCCTGCTAATGCGGAACACTTCACTTCCTAATTTGCTAAGGAGCGTTACATCTGCGCGGACCAGGGGACGCAGCCCGGCTCCTCCGCTTGCCAGCTGCACACGCCTCGTACATTGTTGTCAGTGGGAGCCGGCGGGCGGCGGCTCAGCATTGGCTCTGCATTCCTGGGGAGTGAACAGCACCGGCTCAGCTGAGATCACGCCGCAGCAGTGGCACATCCACCCGCACGATATAAAAGGCTGAATATCACCTAATTAGGAAATTCCTCGGCCTTCTGAGTGCTGGTGTCGGCGGGTTGCGAAATAATGCGTTGGATCGTCTCCCCTCCTTTGACACAAACTGTCATACTGCGACAAGGCGCAGAATTCACTAGTTCCATCTGCGGTTTTGCATCTGTGCGTATTTGCCCTTTTTGCAACGCATGCCAATGAAAATAACACTTCAGCTGTTCTAAAAAAAATCTAAATGTAAAAGAAAGCGCCTCCCTGCCCTTTCAGCAATAATGGGTGCTATATAAATACATCACGAAATAACAGAATTTATAAAAACAAATATACACATGGAGTAGGGCTTTCTCATTCTGGGATAGGGATGCCACGGGTACCACTGTCTGCACAATATAGCGCTTATATTTTCTTAACCGTCAAATTTCATGTGAAGGTATTTCTGAAATGGCAGTGACTGGAAGTTACACCTCACCCTATTGACACCACAGATACCCATACCCGGACAGACAGACTAATGGCTGCGCACATTCTTCCAAGGCTTGTAAATTCCTCTGGCCTCTGTACAAATACATGTGTACTCTGGGCGAGCAATTATAATGCTTCTCAGGAAATACCTCGAGCCTCTTAACACCTGGCAAGGCAAAGGCAAACACAACATACTGAGCGTAAATGAGCCATAACATTAAAGTGCTTTATGTGAAATGGGTCATAAACGTTTTAGGTTCTAATGAAGAAACCTTTATTCCGCTGCTTAATGATAAGGTTTTATATTTTTTATGTCTGTCACTGAAAGCAACGTGAAATGTGTCTGTAGGAGAGTAGGGTCTGCAATCCTATGATCACCCAGATTTTTTGCTTTTGTTTCACTGGTTTACGACTTTCTCTGGCTGTGGGCCTGCCAATCAGACCCACAGCCTGGCTGTTCTCTGTCTAAATTACGATATGTGCCCTAGGTGCATTTACCAATTGGTACTGGGCCACCTTATCAGACCCTGTAACTCAGGGCATAGGTGTACCCAGGGCCGCCAGGGGCTGCAGCATGTATTATGCCACCCCTGGCTGTCCTCCTAAATTTGACACAACTGGCTGCATGACAGCTGGGGCGAAGTCGTGTAATCACCCTTTGCTTTGGATATAGTAGCCTATATCTAACCATACAATGGACACCCGAGTTCCTATCAGTCACTCCTATGGCAGGCCTTGACAATCCTGAAGGCAGAGTGCATGGGCTTGTGTGAACTGTGTTCTGGCCCGAGCCGAGCCGGTTGCAGCTTGCGGAGAAAAGACCCAATGGCTGTTCCATGATAACGCGTACCACATCGGTAACTTCGGTGTCGCGTTATCAAGACATGTCGAGTAAGGTGTCATACGAATCGGGGTGCTGCCCTCTCACCAACCCTGGCGACGAGGTTAGCATTCCACCCTTCTAGAGGGACACGACATGTACGTAACTGTGAACCCCGGTTAAAGTTAACGAAAGCCTCAGCTCCACAAAATGGAGGCTGCCACCACAGACACGAGTCTGACCTCCTGCTGCTGGGAGTCCTTCCAGCGAGGAGCACTTGGACAAAGGGTTTCCTGTCGAGGGCGGTGTTCGCACCGTCCCAGACAGGGTTTGTGTATTCTGGGTAGGTAGGGCTTTTGCGAGAAGGTGACTGCGGAGTGGCACCCCGGTGCTCACTACGCATCTGCCGGTTAGAACCAGTTCCAGGGGCGACAGCCCTGGCCTGGGGAAAGTCCGGCAGGGGAGAGGGGTGTAACTACCCCCTTCCTGGTCCCACCCATAGGGCAGGACCTAGTCATGTACCCACCCCTTTCTTTAGAATAAAGGCCGGAGCGGGGACCCTTCCAAATTAGATCATCTTTGAATCAAGAATACTTTCTACGAAAGGACTTCAAGACTCTTCTCAAGATTTCTCCCTTGTGGCTAAGGAGTAGTCACCCTGCATCAGTGGGCACCATCTAAGAACTCTGCGGTTTGCTGTAAGTCCTTCCTCAAGGAATCCGACGGCCCAGCTCGACGAGAACCGGCTTCCCTGGCACCTCTGACCTCTACCCACGTCATCAGCTCAGCTGTGATCTGTGGGTGCGACGAGACCTCGAGGGACCGGCCATCATCAGAACCTGCACGCTCTTAAAACCAGCACGACCATCGAGGTAACTCTCTGGTGAGTGCTCTGGGGTCCAAGAAGCCCCGACCCTGAGCCGCTCCAGCACCGAAGTGCAGCCTCCCAGCATCTCCACGATCTGCGTGGGGCCCTTCTGCTCGCTGCTCAGCACGTTGTCTGGACACTAGCCGCTGGCTTGTGCCCTTCTGTGACGACATCCGAGAATCATCACTGCTGGTCTGGTTGCTCCAGACCGGCCCTTGCTTCCATCTTTGCGAGAAGCACCCCGGACCCTCCTGGTCCACTCAAGACGCCATCTTAGGCCCACCACGTGGCCCTGAGAACTGCCAAGGCTTGTTGCCCCATCCTGGGCCCAGCGACGCCGACAGCATCATCCTTCGTGGGACAGCTCGCACCTCCGCCGTGGTCGCCGACAACGCCTCCTGGTCCGTGAGACTGCCGAGCCTAGCGTCGCCCACTCACCTGGTCGAGGTGACGGCCAACCGGTGCCTTCCTGGTACCCTCTGACTACTGGCTAGTAGTACGAACTTGGTCCCCTCTGCTTTCAGGTTCTTCAATCTCCGATCCAGGCTTGGATCTCTACGAACTATTCAGCACTGGTCGCCGGCCAGCAACTCCTTTTCTTCCGGCTCCTGGCTCGTCAGCGAAGACCCCGACGCCTGTAAGACTTGTGCAGCCGCAGCCCTCGTGGCTAGGTAACTTAGCATTTCGGTGCCTGCATAGCCTCCTTACTCTAGGGTCCCGAGTCCCTCGCTTCCGACTTGCCTTATCGGGTCCGCCCGAAACCTTAACCTTCCCGTGTCCTAGGACACTTGTTCTTTTAAATTGTGCACTTGAAGTATTTGCTAAAGAGATTTGGTTTGTGCTTAGTACCCTGTCCTCATAAAGAGTACAGGGCTGTTGTGATTCTTAATAAATATCCTGTTTATTTTCATAACACTTGTGTGGTGTCCTTTCACTGGGTGTTCAAGGGGTACATGTGTGGTAAACAGCTGGCTTAACACGCCCTCTCGAGTCTTTAGCCTTAGACTGCTCGTACCCACGCTACTAGGATAGCTGGTCTATAGGTTGACTTACAACCAAACACCATAAGGGTCGTTGGTACGATACATAGCGGTCGCTAGAATAGCGAACGTTGCATATCGGGCCAACTTCTCACATTGGTGGCAGCGGTGGGATTTGAGCTTGCTGTTGTTTTACCACACGTATCCTAAGAATATCTTGTTGAAAGATCGCACAAGTACTGTTAGTACATATAACTAAAAGCTTAGAATACTCTGAGTTCTACTGAACCAGCTGTTGTAGCTCCTCAAGGCATAGCACACCTTGGCTACAACTCTTAGCAAGGGAACAGTAGGAAAACACATAGTGTAGGTAGGTGCATCACTTACACCACACTAGAAACAGTATGTCGGGCCAGGGAGGAAACTCTGAGTCTCCCCTTGTGTCAGTTGACCCTCCACAGGTCATCCCTTCAGGATATACTGTGCTGAGCTTCAAGGAGTTAAGACGACTGTGACACTCCCGGAAGATTCAGCAGGGGTCTAACCCCACAACGTCCTTTCTGATTGGTCTCTTGGAGACTTATGATGCCAGGAGAGCTGAGAAACTTCGTAGCTCTTCTAATCCAGAAGGAGACATGCCTCCCCTCGAGGGAACCCGGGACGATCCTGACCTCATACACCTCGCAACTGAGAACGAAGATGGCGAGGAGGATGAGGATGAGGATCTCTCTGGGGATGAGGCAGATAAGGGACAGGTAGAAGTCGTCAGACTAAGCAGGTCCAACTTAAGCAAACATGATAGCGGTACTGGGGAACCCCTGGGGCCACTATCAGGTCAGCTTAACATTGGGAATGGACGAGCCCGATCTCTGTCAAGAGACTCTGGCGGATCCCTTCGAACCAATGGCTCTCACAACTCTTCTCAAAGAGGGATGACATCCCCTCAGAGGAGAGTGTACGAAGCTAAGGAAAGGGCAGCCAATCTGAGGATCGAAAGGGAAGAACTTGCCCTGGCCAAAGAAAGGCTTGCCTTTGCTAGAGAGCAACAGTTAAGTGGGGTAGTCCCCACTGTGGCAGCAATGTACCTAGTAATAGGGAAAAGAGTTTCGATACGAAACACCTTGGGAAGATAGTGCCCCCCTTTAAACAAGGGGATGACATCCACACATGGATTACTGCTTTGGAGAGGGCCTGCACTGTGCAGGGTGTTCCCCAGAGTCAGTGGGCAGCTATCTTGTGGCTCTCCTTTGAAGGAAAAGGAAGAGACAAGCTCCTCACCACAAGGGTGGAGGACGCTAACAATTACCAAGTCTTGAAGAATACACTCGTTGAAGGGTTCGGCCTAACCACTGAGCAGTACAGGGTGCTGTTCAGGGATACCCTGAAAACGCAGTCTCAAGATTGGTCTGATTTCGTCGATTGTGCCACTAAGGCTTTTGAGGGCTGGTTGCTGGGCAGTAAGGTTACTGATTATCAAGGATTGTATAATTTGATGATGAGAGAACACATTTTAAACAATTGTCAGAACCAGTTGTTGCATCAGCACCTTGTCGACTCGGATCTGACCTCTCCCCAAGAATTGGGAAAGAAGGCAGACAGATGGGTTCGTACAAGAGTTAAGCAGAACCAGGGCCAGAATCAAGGTGGTCAGAAGAAAGCAGACCAGAAGGGTAAAGATTCTAAAGGGGAACAAAATGACCAGAAGTCTTCGACAGGTCCCCAACAACCCAAAGAGGGTGGGGGTCAGGCTCCCCAAAAGAAGAAAGAAGGCCAATCCAAAAGTTGGTGCCAGTACTGTAAAAGTAAATCTCACTGGTTTAGTGAGTGCACCAAGAAAGGAGGAGGGCAGACTCCTGCCACTGCAGCCCCTAAGGCACCTGTGCCCCCTAGTACAGTCAGCAGTGGTAGTGCGCCTCCCAAGGGTTTAGTAGGGTTAACCCTGGGTTCTGAGGGGCGTGACAACTTAGTTGGCACACTCACTCAGGCTGTCCTTGTCAGTACGGGGGACGCAGACGTATCCCCTGACGTAAGCCCCAATACTTTGGGCAAATACCGACAGACGCCTTTCATAAATGGAAAGATGGCTCAGGCCTATAGGGACACTTGTGCCAGCGTCACCATGGTGACGCCTAACTTTGTGGACCCTGGACAGATCATGCCAGGTACAGAATTCCTGGTGACCAATGCAAGCAATGTCACTACCAATCACAGTATGGCAATTGTATCTTTCTCCTGGGGAGGGGTAACTGGCCAAAAGAAGGTTGTAGTTAGTCCAGACCTCCCAGTGGATTGTTTGTTGGGCAATGATTTGGAGTCGTCACAATGGTCAGAAGTGGAGCACCGGACTCACATGGAAATGTTAGGTTTGCCAGCACATGTGTTCGCTGTGACTAGGTCACAGGTCAGGAAATGCCCCACTGAACAGGTGCTGGATCCTGGAACAACGGACCAGACACCTCCCAAGAAAAAGAGCAGTAGGGTTAAGGCTGCGCCTTCCCCCTTGCCCCAGGTCGTGGATCAAGTCTCAGAGGAGGCTGACCTACAAGAATTGAGGGAAACTGAGCCTAGGGAGTTCGAACTTGATCAAGTTGAATTCTTGGGTTCAGGGGGACCCTCAAGGGAGGACCTGGGGAAGGATCAGTTAGACTGCCCTTCTCTTGAACCCCTCAGACAGCAGGCTGCTGCTGAGGCTGCTGGGAACGCCACAGGTACCCACAAGGTATACTGGGAAGATGGACTCCTGTACACTGAGTCGAGAGACCCCAAGCCTGGCATGACCAGGAGGCTGGTCGTACCCTTGTCTCAGCGTGGTTTCCTACTTACCTTGGCCCACGAGATTCCCTTAGCAGGTCACTTAGGTCAGACGAAAACGTGGGACAGGCTTGTCTCGCACTTTCACCGGCCTCACATGAACGAAGATACCAAGGAGTTTTGCCGCTCCTGTGTCACTTGCCAAGCCAGTGGTAAGTCAGGTGGCACGACAAAGGCCCCCCTTATACCAATGCCTGTGGTGGGGGTGCCCTTTGAACGGGTGGGGATCGACATCGTCGGTCCCATGGAACCACCTACAGCATCAGGGCACAAGTTTATACTGGTGGTAGTGGATCATGCCACCAGGTATCCTGAAGCTATTCCCCTTAGGACCACTACAGCACCTGTTGTGGCAAGAGCCCTAGTTGGAGTATTCTCCAGAGTGGGCTTCCCTAAGGAGGTCGTCTCCGACAGAGGTACAAACTTTATGTCGAGCTACTTAACTGCTATGTGGAAGGAATGTGGTGTCAACTACAAGTTCACTACACCCTATCATCCACAATGCAATGGGCTTGTTGAGAGATTCAACAGGACCCTAAAAGGGATGATTCATGGACTACCGGAAAAGCTTCGGCGTAGATGGGATGTCCTGATCCCCTGCCTCTTGTTCGCCTACAGAGAAGTCCCACAGAAGGGGGTTGGCTACAGCCCTTTTGAACTTCTGTACGGGCATCCTGTAAGGGGACCCCTGTGTTTGGTGAAGGAAGGATGGGAGAGACCTCTCAAAAAGCCTGCAGCCAACATAGTGGACTATGTGCTTGGCCTCCGCTCGCGGATGGCTGAGTACATGGAAAAGGCATCGGAAAACCTTAAGGCCAGCCAAGAACTCCAAAAAGCTTGGCATGACCAAAAGGCTGTCTTGACTGTTTACCAGCCCGGACAGAAGGTGTGGGTGTTGGAGCCAGTGGCCCCAGCAGCACTCAAGGACAAATGGTCCGGGCCCCACACCATCCTGGAGAAAAAGGGAGAGGTCACCTACCTGGTCGACCTGGGAACTCCCCGGAGCCCCCACAGGGTGCTTCATGTCAACAGGATAAAAGCATATGTCGACAGGAAGGACATGAGTTTGCTCATGGCCCTAGATGAAGGACAGGAAGAGGAGAGTGACCCTCTCCCCTGAGGTTCTGTGAGGTTCCGTGAGGTTCCGTGACGGTTCCGTGACGACTTGAACCCGTGTTATTAAGTTCGTCGGAAATACCTAATAATGGTATCAGTGAACCGCAAATGATCCATTTAGTATATCCTAGTGTTTTCGCTACGCTACGAGCAAGAGCACTCCTTCCATTGACATATTTCTGATCTACCCATGACATCCATCTTAGATCGTGGCCGCCATTTTGTGTTTCCTTGCCCTCACATATGCAATAGCCTCTGATCACTTCATTCACTCCACTTTGATTAAGGACACGTAGCCTTAGCCGGAGATTCACCTCTTACATGACACGTGCACCTTAAACCAGATCACGCTGTAGCTGCATGACTCGACAAAGGCTGCCTCCTCTGCCCGAGGCCAGTCCTGCCAAACTGGTCTTCGTGTCCATTGTACCTGATCATGATTAGGCGGCCGAAGCCGGTAGCCTTGCCCATTTACAACCCACAAACATCCCTTATCCCGCTTTTCTATCTTCCACACCTGGCTCTGTTTCTTTCTTTCTGAATCTTTATTAGGGGGAGGTAACGAACTTTACGATGAGGCGGTCCGGGTCCTGAAAGCAATATTGACAGGGGATTGTGATGAACTAGTGGGAACCCCTCTTCGTAGATGTTTGGTATCAGATTTTATCAACGGTTCCTGTGTAACACCAAATATTTATTGTTTTAGACACAAAGGTTTTGGGAATGTACCGACATGTGAAATATTTGCCTAGAGCACAATTTTTAGTATATAAGGAGCAACCCACTTTGTACAAATCGAACAGGCTCCTGGTTACTGCCCGTGTGTAGTATCTATGACTTCTGTGTCCCTGCAGTAATAAACCTTTGGTCTTTGACGCCACCATCGAGAAGCCCGTGTTTCTGTTTATTTGTGCACCAAGGCAGGTGGAACTCCGGGGTCTTTGGGTGTTGTACCCTGACACCTCTGGACGGAACCAAAAAGTCCAGAACTCCAATTGGCGCCCAACGTGGGGCGACGTCATTCGGTACCGGTCCAAAAGCCTGAAGAGTTCGAGAAGCTTCGTGTGAAGATTCCTGAGGGAGGCGCCCCACTTCATCGATCCCGGCATATCGCAAAAGTGGCCCGAAGTTCTCTTCCACGAGGGTTTCCCGTTCAGGACGGCTGCAGTGGGCCGTTGCCTTGACCGTCGCCCTGTCTTGGACCCGAAGTGGTGCAGTCCTTAGTACGGCGAAACGTGACGGGTTTCTCCTTGGTGACGTCTTCAGTGACTCAGTTAAGTATTTAGTGATAGCTAGCTGGTTACTTTGTGAGGATTGTTAAAAAATCCTTGATCGGTTCTTGGTTTGGTTTGGTTTTGTTAGATTATCACTGGTTGTTCTAGTTACGATAATCTATTTGGTTTAGTTTTGGGTATCGATACATCAGTTCGTTTTGGTAGGCCTAAGTTCTTGGTTCGAGTGCACATATTTGTTCCGTGTTTTGTTTGTTTTGTGTTCCGGACTGAAAATGGTAAGTCGGAAAATGTTGTCTTGTTTTAGTTGCAACAGTGACTCACGATTGGAGGACTCTTGTCTAGTTCCTCCGATTGGGACTCCCCTATATGATCTATATTGTAAGTATGGCGTGGGTCCTATAGCTTATAATGAGATATGGGTCCGCTATTGTAAGAAGGATGGTGTCCTTAGTTGGCCACTACATGGTAGTTTTGAGCAAGAGATTCTCGACAATTTGGAAGCGAAATTGTTTAAGAAGAAAGGCCGGCCGGCAATGTTTGATTCCTTCCGTTATTGGCGGAAAGAATCCAAACAGAGAGAAATGAGAAGGTTGAAGAAAGAGCAGAAAGAACAAGAAGAGTTAACTCTAGAGCAAGCGACTAAACAGTTGCAAGCTAACGAGTGTGAGAAGGCCATAGATGTAGCCATTAGAGAGCATAACTTAGCGATTGACAAGTGCTATCCTGCCTTACCATCGAAAATGGCTAAGATACTGGAGGACTCCGAAAACGATCCTCTGCTATCTTATCTGTTACGGTCACCTCCACCGTATGCACAAGGTGCTACGGCTCCGCCTGTCCCGAATGTTCAGTTGCCGGTTGCTGGACAACCTGGTGTTCTTGCTCCTATCCCTCAGAACCAAGTTCCTGTACTTCCTGTGATGAATGTGAATGTTCCTACAGCTCCTCTTCTTCCTACACTGCCAGCCACTATACCTACCTCTGTACCTACTGCTCCAGAAATTATTTTCCTCGATACTCCTACTGCTTCCTCATCTATTCCTACCTCTACTGCATTCTCTATGTCTGCGAGTGTACTAACTCCACTTTCTGTTCGTCGAAGAATCACTGATTCGGTTACTAATATGCTGTCTCCTATATATAAAACTTTGATTAAGACTCCTACTCCTGACTCTGTACAGAGACGGAGTCAGCTTCCGAGTACTGAAGAACGGGGAGTTTTAGACTCCACGGCTCTCAGATGGATTTCGAAGAGTAGAAGATATAGTACGAGAGATGTGCTAGACACATTTATGCAGTGGGGAGAACCAACGCAACGATACGTCTTTGATGAGATGTGCTCGTTGTTACGTGAGGAAATAGAAGAAGATGATGTCGAATCAGATTTAGAAGATTTAATTAGGGTTCAAAAGGAGTTTGCTGCTGGAATGATAGTGGGTGAGAATATAAAGGAAGCGATGGAACTCATTTTAAGTTTTAGGAATGATCCATCTCTTCGTTCGCCGAGAGATTTAGAAAAAGGTAAAATGAAGCTAAGTCGCCAATATCCTATGAGGGAAGTTCCTCCAATCTGGCGCGAAGCAGTGGCACGTGATGATAATGCTGGTATTGCAGGTGCTCCAGCGCAGTTCCAACGAGTGTGGATACACATTCCATGGAAGCGAGCAGAAGTGTTGGCAGTGAAACAAGCCTTGCCAGATCCGCGTAAGAATCCAGCCGGATATTACAAGGAATTAACACAGACAGTTGAGGCTTGTATAATGAACTTAGCCGACATTGATATGTTGTTTGGTAATGTAGTTCCGCAACCAGTGTGGGCTAAAATTCGTAGAGAGGATCATCAGGCTGCTTTAGGTGGTGATTGGGCAGCTATCACTGCAGCAGATGGTCAACAAATAGGTGGTGCAAAACCCGAACCTTTGATCGCTAATCTGCCAGGTAGAATAATTGATCTAATGAAGACTCTGATGCCAGCATTACGTGTTAATTGGGACAAGTTGTCAGCATGTAGGCAGAAGAAAGACGAAAGTGTCTCGGACTTCTTCACGAGGTTCGAAGAGACTTTTGTGGATCATAGTGGTCAGGACATGAGTACAGAAGGAGGACAGAGATTGTTTGTCGATAAATTTGTGCATAATTTGTTACCTGAATTATGCAATAAATTAAAAGACTCAGAAAGTGCGTGGGCTGTATCTACGACAGCGCAAATACTTGCGACTGCGCAGTACTACGAAAACAGAGATAAAGAGGAAAAGGAAAAATCAGAAAAGAAAACGAAAGATTTAAAAACTAAAGTTCTTTTGCAACAGGCGTATCCGCCTCGCACGAATCAAACTAATACGCAGCAAAATTCATACCAAAAGGCAGATTATAGTACATCAAGGCCTCAATATCAGTGGAATCAATGCGCGTACTGCAAGAAAGAGGGTCATTATAAAAATGAATGTCCGATCTTAGCGCAAAATAATGCAGCAGCAGCTCAAAGAGGTCGTGGTGGTTTTGTGCAAAATTCTAGAGGACGAGGACGAGGTGCTATGCCTCCACAAACAAATGATCGTCCCTCCAATCACTTTGATCAGAGAAATGGACAATCTGTTCAGCCAAATAGATCTCAGCAATATCTTGTTGAAGACTATTGTGAAGTAGAAGAGGGTTTTCAACAAAATGGGTACTAGGACAGCCATGGACAGAGAGAGGGAGTAGTATCAGTTCCAGTGGATCAGAGTGGGCCTTATGTCGCAGTAGCAACATCAGGTGTAGTCGAACCGTTTCTGTTGGATACTGGTGCCGCAAAAAGTTCTATCATGCATGCGAAACTCCCTGGCGCACCTTTGTCTGGCTCAACAAATGTTTCCGTAGGTTTTTCAGGCGCCCCTGTGTACAACCCGATATCTGGTCCTTTGTCTATTTCTGTTGGACCATGCCAATTGAAAGCACCCCTGATTTTGACGACAGGTTGTAATGAAAATCTGCTTGGTTTAGATTTGTTAAAACGACTATATGCGACATTGTACTGTTCTCCGGAAGGGGTACAGCTTACACTGGGTAAAAATATCACCTCTCCGATGTACCTGTCAATGGACGCACTCCCGCCGGAGCTACGTTCACTCCCTGATTCTCTTTGGGCGACTGGTCCTAATGATGTAGGTCTCTTAGAAATTCCACCGTATGTAGTGACTTTGAAAGCAAATGTGAAATTTCCAAGAATTCCCCAGTATAAAATATCGAGTGAAGGTGAGCGTGCACTTTTATTGATTGTGCAAGATTTGATCAAGAAGGGTGTAGTTGAAGAAACTAGAGGAAATGTCTGTAACAGTCCTGTCTTACCGATTCTGAAGCGAACTGACCCTACAAAACCTCCAGTTTATAGGTTTGTCATAGACCTTAGAGAAGTTAATAAGATTGTGATTCCGCAGTTTCCTGTAGTGCCAGACATTACTGCCTTGTTAACATTGATTCCTGCTACAGCTACTTGGTTCTCAGTCATCGACTTGAAGAATGCCTTTTTCAGCATTCCGATAGCCGAAGAAAGTAGGGATATTTTCGGCTTCTGTCTAGGAGGTCGAAGTTTCAGATTTAAACGCGCTCCACAAGGCTATTGTGAAAGTCCATCAATTTACAGTCAAGCATTAAAAAGTCAGTTAGATTCTTTTGTCCTTCCTCCAGGTTCTGCCCTTGTACAGTACGTAGACGATCTTTTAGTGGCTGCCGATGACAAGGAAACTTGCAAAGCAGCTACAATTTCCCTATTGCATCATTTGTCTAATTTCAATCATAAGGTGTCTCCTTCCAAAATGCAATACTGCTGCCAAGAAGTGACCTACCTAGGTCATCTCTTGTCAAAGGAGGGAAGGAAGTTGACCCCAGAAAGAATAAAAGCAATTACGCAGATGAGTGTTCCACGCACACAGAGAGAAGTACGTGCCTTCCTAGGTATTACCTCTTACTGTAGGCAGTGGATCCCAAATTTTTCTCTTTTAGCGAAACCATTGGTAGCTTTGACTGGGAAAAATGTTCCGAGTCCGGTGCCATGGTCTGATGAATGTCAAGAGAGTTTTACTGAATTGCGAAAAGCATTG
This sequence comes from Lissotriton vulgaris, assembly GCF_964263255.1. Taxonomy (NCBI): domain Eukaryota; kingdom Metazoa; phylum Chordata; class Amphibia; order Caudata; family Salamandridae; genus Lissotriton; species Lissotriton vulgaris. The sequence continues at coordinate 834,619 of NW_028252859.1, read as the reverse complement.
TGTTCAGCTCCTGTATTGGGTACACCTGATTACAGCAAGCCATTCACGCTCTACGTTCACGAAAGAGAAGGTTGCGCCTTGAGTGTTCTGACACAGAAATTTGGTGATAAACAACGCCCTTGTGCGTATTTTTCATCAACATTAGATCCGGTAGCCAGAGCGTTACCTAGTTGTTTGAGGGCTACAGCGGCAGCTGCGGCTTCCATTCGACAATCTGCTGGTTTGGTGATGAACAATATGCTAGTGGTCATGGTTCCTCATGCAGTGGATACACTCATGAACCGAACGAAGACACAACACCTTACTAGTGCGAGATTATCTGGTTACGAGCTGACATTACTAGCGAGTCATATTCAGATCAAAAGATGCAATGTATTGAATCCAGCAACATTGTTGCCGACTGATCAAGAGTCGAGTGATTCTGAACCACATGACTGTTATTTCAAAACGGAGGAAGAGACAAAAGGACGTATCGATTTAAAAGATACTCCTCTGTCTGACCCAGATGGTACGCTGTATGTGGACGGGTCATGTTTTAAATTGGAGAATGGTGATGTGACTGCTGCTTATGCGGTAACGACTTTGAAGACGATTGTGGAGACTGCAAGAGTGAGTCAGAATTCTGCCCAAGCTGCAGAATTAATAGCTCTAACGAGAGCGTGTGTTTTAGCTAAGGGAAAGAGAGTGAATGTGTTTACAGATAGTCAGTACGCATTTGGCGTGGCCCATAGTTTTGGCCGGTTGTGGAGAGAAAGAGGTTTCATTACGTCCCATGGGACTAAGATCCAACATGGTCAGCTAGTTAACGACTTGTTGGAATCTCTAACCTTGCCGACTGAAGTTGCGATTGTGAAGTGCAGTGCTCATAAAGCAATCACGGATGATGTTGGTCGTGGGAATGCCTTTGCTGATGAAACTGCTAAGCAGACAGCTAGAGACACGATGAGTAGAATGTATGTTGCTACGTCTGCAAGATGGATTGCTGAATCTGGAATGTGTGAGGACACTATGGAAAGTGTGAAAGAGATTCAGAAAGAAGCGACTGAGGAAGAGAAACGTGTATGGAGAGAAAGTACGGGCAAGTTGGACTCGAATGGATGTTGGATTGATTTGACAGAACAGCAGCGTTGGATGTTGCCTGATGCGTATGTGCTTGCAGTAGTGACGATGGCACATGGAGTTGCGCATATAAGTTCTAAAAGGATATGTAAGATGTTAGCTCCGGTCTGGAAGAATGAGGGAATCAGTAAGTGTGCAGAGAGAGTGGTGAAAAACTGCATGGTGTGTTTGATGCATAATCCTGGCAAGGGAACTCCAACTCCAGCTGGTCATTTTGCTCCTCCTTCCTGTCCCTTTGAAGTGATTCAGTTAGACTTCATTCACATGGAACGCTGCAACAATTTAAAGTACGTCCTGGTGGTAGTTTGTGCTTTTTCCAGGTGGATAGAAGCATACCCACTAAAAGACAACACTGCCCTATCAACTGCCAAAATTCTTCTCAAGGAATTTTTCCCTAGGTTTGGAATGCCACGGATTGTATGGTCAGATAACGGAAGTGAGTTTATAGGGAAAGTTATGCAGAGTGTGTGTGCTGGTCTAGGAGTGAAACAAAAATTCCACAGTGCAAACCATCCCCAGTCTGCTGGTTTAGTCGAGGGTTACAATGGCACTCTGAAGCTTAAGATAGCCAAAATACAAGCATCCACAGGTTTAGCTTGGCCAGACGCACTTCCTTTGGCCTTGTTATCAACGAGAGCAACAGTGCATTCTAGAATAGGGCTTTCTCCATATGAAATTGTGTTTGGCCGCCCGGCAAATATCTGGGGTGTGCCAAGGCCTAAACAATTGTGCTCCATTGAATATCCTATGTTGATAGACTACCTTTACGACTTGACTGCTAAATTGAGTCTTATTCATCAACAGGTCTTCGATGCTTTGCCAAAACCTCCGGAGAGTCCAGGGCATCAGCTGAAACCAGGTGACCACGTGGTGGTCAGAAATTTTGCGAGGACAAAGAATCTTCAGCCTCGCTACATCGGCCCCTTCCAGGTCCTACTCGCTACGAGGACAGCCGTACGTGTCGCTGGCCGTAAGCATTGGATTCACGCTTCTCACGTAAAGCGTGTTCCTTTGCCGCTGCCTTACGACGACTGGGTGAAGAAGGGAATTGGTGCCTCCGAATCTGAAAACACTCCGAAATTTATCCCTTTCAGCGATGCCGATTTGATTACTGACACTTTGAAACCTGACTCTCCTCCTGAAAAGACTCCTTTGAACACTGAACATTTGACTCCAGCATCAGAAGAAACTTTGCTATCTGCGAACTTAAACTCTGCAACAGCTGCTAGTGATACACTATTTTCCGATCAGACAGTACCAACAAAGAAGAGATACAACCTTAGAAGCCATAAAAAGGACTAATAAAGCAGGCAACTGCATATTGTGATTTTGATATATTCATATACATTGAACTTTTGCCTTCAGCCAGGAAGTTTGCTATTGTTTATTGTTTTTTAAAATTGCCTTGCCGTCTGGGTAGCCGTAGGGTCGTGGCTGTGTGCCTAGTTTGAATTTGCAGGGGTCTGACACAAGGTCGATCTTTCTGTTAGTTCTGGGAACTCCCAGGGCTGATAGAGGCATTTTCATCTACGTACACATCATCAGTGGTCGCGAGCGGATTGTAGAAGATGGAGCTTCCTGCGCTGCAACGAGAAAATGTGATTTACGTTCGCAGAAACAGACTTAATAGAATTCTTCACAGCAAATGTTTCTTGATGCAATGTGCTGTTACATTTTTGATTGTTTTAATAACGTTGGTGGGTGGAATCGTTTTTGGTGTAAATTTGATTTTTGTGCCAGTTTCTACAGTACCTCCCCTTGATCCTGCTATTTCTACTGTTTCTTCTATACACTCATTTCACTCGTTTCCGGAACATGAGCAAGCCAGACGCTCAGAGTTCACCAACAACACTTTTGTACAGCTCTTGCACCAACACCAACTGGTAGTTAACACGACAGACTGCTGGGTGTGTGGCTTGATACCTCACACTATGGATAAAGGTATTCCATATCTGGTTTTGCCTTACAGCTATAATGGATCATTTCAGGCCTTCCAAACCATCTTTGCTTATGCCCTTGAAACCTATCCTCCACGTCCACCGCGTTCCACTAAATATAACTCTGCTAATAAAGCCTTAGTCCAGGGAATTATTGACATGGTCAAGGACGTCAATAATACTCCATCATACCCTAGAGACGAATTGCGAGTATATTTAAGCTGGAATACTTCAGAGTATCGCCTTAGTTTAGGAGAAAGCAAGCGTAAAAGCTCAACTCCAATCTGGGTCGTACCTCACCGAGGTCAGGTCTGTTTGCAAGGTAATGGGAGAAATCCGAGAGCTCAGCTAGGGAGGAGTGAGTGCGTAGAGACTTATGTGTTTCCGGCTAACTCTTCCCCTGCCTTTCTTACTGCTAGGGGTACCTATTTCATTTGTCGAGACAGAGCTTATACATGGTTGCCTGCCGACTTCTCAGGATCATGTTATATTGCTCGACTGTTGCCTCCGACATACCCTGCTTCACCTGATTACCACAGAACAAGAGTAGCAAGAGGTGTCTTCAGCAAGGAAGATACCGCTGGTCAGGAAGCTGGAGACTTCTTCAAAGGCTTCCTTCCGTTCTGGGGACCTATGGCCAATAGTAGAAACATACGTCAGCTAACACGGGTAGTTGAATCTACTATTACTGAAACTGCTGGTGCCCTTAGCAATCTGACAGCTGAGCTTCAGGCGGATAGGCTCATGACGTTGCAGAACCGTATGGTTCTAGACGTTATACTTGCAGATCGAGGTGGGGTATGCAGAATGATCCAATCGAGCTGCTGTGTCTTTATTCCTAATAATGCTCCAACAGTCTATGAGGCGATCTCTAAGTTGCACAAGATTTCAGACTCCATACATGTAGACAAGGGAAACTGGTCCTTCATGGAGTGGTTTTGGACTCTGATCTCAGCGTGGGGATGGAAGGTTCTAATGGTCATTGGTGTCATCCTAGTATTCCTATTCTCATGTTGTCTGATTATCCAGTGTGGTCCTGCTCTGTGTAGTCTTTGTGCTGCGACTTGTCTCAGAAAACCACCTGCGTTTGGAGAAAAGACACGAGAAAGGATGATGATACAACAACATGTCACTGACCTGATGAGCATAGAACTAGACTCTGACATAGACTGAGTAATTGCCTATGTAAGGGCAAAAGGAGGGTCTGAGGTTCTGTGAGGTTCCGTGAGGTTCCGTGACGGTTCCGTGACGACTTGAACCCGTGTTATTAAGTTCGTCGGAAATACCTAATAATGGTATCAGTGAACCGCAAATGATCCATTTAGTATATCCTAGTGTTTTCGCTACGCTACGAGCAAGAGCACTCCTTCCATTGACATATTTCTGATCTACCCATGACATCCATCTTAGATCGTGGCCGCCATTTTGTGTTTCCTTGCCCTCACATATGCAATAGCCTCTGATCACTTCATTCACTCCACTTTGATTAAGGACACGTAGCCTTAGCCGGAGATTCACCTCTTACATGACACGTGCACCTTAAACCAGATCACGCTGTAGCTGCATGACTCGACAAAGGCTGCCTCCTCTGCCCGAGGCCAGTCCTGCCAAACTGGTCTTCGTGTCCATTGTACCTGATCATGATTAGGCGGCCGAAGCCGGTAGCCTTGCCCATTTACAACCCACAAACATCCCTTATCCCGCTTTTCTATCTTCCACACCTGGCTCTGTTTCTTTCTTTCTGAATCTTTATTAGGGGGAGGTAACGAACTTTACGATGAGGCGGTCCGGGTCCTGAAAGCAATATTGACAGGGGATTGTGATGAACTAGTGGGAACCCCTCTTCGTAGATGTTTGGTATCAGATTTTATCAACGGTTCCTGTGTAACACCAAATATTTATTGTTTTAGACACAAAGGTTTTGGGAATGTACCGACATGTGAAATATTTGCCTAGAGCACAATTTTTAGTATATAAGGAGCAACCCACTTTGTACAAATCGAACAGGCTCCTGGTTACTGCCCGTGTGTAGTATCTATGACTTCTGTGTCCCTGCAGTAATAAACCTTTGGTCTTTGACGCCACCATCGAGAAGCCCGTGTTTCTGTTTATTTGTGCACCAAGGCAGGTGGAACTCCGGGGTCTTTGGGTGTTGTACCCTGACACCTCTGGACGGAACCAAAAAGTCCAGAACTCCACCCCGACCTGCTCACTCAGAATCCTGACGATGGCTCGGTAGATGGTGTTGTCTTTTGTGGCAGCCTCTCCGAACATCAACAGAGCGACTGTAAACAGGTTCTTCAGTCGTTCCGACATATGTTTTCTCTAACACCCAGTCAGACCGATTGGTGCACCCATGAGGTCGACACTGGCGACAGCTTGCCCGTAAAGAGTAAAATCTACAGGCAGCCTGATCACGTTAGAGACTGCATCAAAAGTGAAGTGCAGAAAATGTTGGAGCTGGGAGTCATTGAACCCTCGGATAGCCCTTGGGCTAGTCCCGTAGTTCTAGTGCCGAAACCTCACACCCAGGGTGGTAAGAGAGAGATGAGGTGTTGCGTAGACTACAGGGGTCTCAATGCAGTCACTAAGACTGACGCCCACCCAATACCAAGGGCAGACGAGCTTATCGATAGATTGGCTTCGGCCAACTACTTAAGTACGTTTGACCTGACAGCTGGGTACTGGCAAATCAGGTTAGCTGAGGACGCCAAGCCTAAAACCGCATTTTCAACCCCTGGTGGGCATTATCAGTTCGTGGTGATGCCCTTTGGTTTGAAAAATGCACCTGCCACCTTCCAGCGGTTGGTGAATCAAGTCCTTACTGGGCTGGATGACTTCTGTGCGGCGTATCTTGACGATATTGCTGTCTTTAGCTCCACCTGGGAGGATCACCTGGTCCACCTGTGGAAGACGTTAGAGGCACTGCAAGCAGCAGGTCTCACTATCAAGGCCACCAAGTGCCAGATAGGGCAGACACAGGTTGTATACCTGGGCCACCTTGTAGGTGGGGGTCAGGTTCAGCCACTGGAGAGCAAGATACAGTCAATCAGGGACTGGGCTCCTCCAACCACCCAGACTCAGGTTCGAGCTTTCTTGGGCCTGACTGGTTACTATAGGAAGTTTGTCAGGAACTATGGTTCAATTGTGACACCATTAAACGAACTGACGAGTAAGAAAATGCCAAAAAAGGTTCAGTGGACAGCGAGCTGTCAAAAAGCATTCGATGACCTAAAGCAGGCCATGTGCACGGCGCCTATCCTCAAGAGTCCGGACTACTCCAAACCATTCATTGTCCAAACAGATGCTTCTGAGTTGGGTGTGGGAGCTGTTCTTTCTCAACTGAATTTTGATGGTCAAGACCAGCCCATTGCTTTTATAAGCAGAAGGCTGACCCCTAGAGAGAAGAATTGGTCAGCTATTGAGAGGGAGGCCTTTGCTGTGGTTTGGGCCCTGAAGAAGCTGAGGCCATACTTGTTTGGCACTCACTTCAAGATTCAGACCGACCATAAGCCCCTCTTGTGGCTAAATCAGATGAAGGGTGAAAACCCCAAACTGCTTAGGTGGTCCATTTCCCTACAGGGGATGGACTTCACAGTGGAACATAGACCTGGTACTGATCATGGCAATGCCGATGGGCTCTCCAGATACTTCCACTTAGAACAAGAAGACTCACCTGGTCAAGGTTAGTTAGTTGTTCCGACGTTTGGGGGGGGGGTCATGTAGGAGAGTAGGGTCTGCAATCCTATGATCACCCAGATTTTTTGCTTTTGTTTCACTGGTTTACGACTTTCTCTGGCTGTGGGCCTGCCAATCAGACCCACAGCCTGGCTGTTCTCTGTCTAAATTACGATATGTGCCCTAGGTGCATTTACCAATTGGTACTGGGCCACCTTATCAGACCCTGTAACTCAGGGCATAGGTGTACCCAGGGCCGCCAGGGGCTGCAGCATGTATTATGCCACCCCTGGCTGGCCTCCTAAATTTGACACAACTGGCTGCATGACAGCTGGGGCGAAGTCGTGTAATCACCCTTTGCTTTGGATATAGTAGCCTATATCTAACCATACAATGGACACCCGAGTTCCTATCAGTCACTCCTATGGCAGGCCTTGACAATCCTGAAGGCAGAGTGCATGGGCTTGTGTGAACTGTGTTCTGGCCCGAGCCGAGCCGGTTGCAGCTTGCGGAGAAAAGACCCAATGGCTGTTCCATGATAACGCGTACCACATCGGTAACTTCGGTGTCGCGTTATCAAGACATGTCGAGTAAGGTGTCATACGAATCGGGGTGCTGCCCTCTCACCAACCCTGGCGACGAGGTTAGCATTCCACCCTTCTAGAGGGACACGACATGTACGTAACTGTGAACCCCGGTTAAAGTTAACGAAAGCCTCAGCTCCACAAAATGGAGGCTGCCACCACAGACACGAGTCTGACCTCCTGCTGCTGGGAGTCCTTCCAGCGAGGAGCACTTGGACAAAGGGTTTCCTGTCGAGGGCGGTGTTCGCACCGTCCCAGACAGGGTTTGTGTATTCTGGGTAGGTAGGGCTTTTGCGAGAAGGTGACTGCGGAGTGGCACCCCGGTGCTCACTACGCATCTGCCGGTTAGAACCAGTTCCAGGGGCGACAGCCCTGGCCTGGGGAAAGTCCGGCAGGGGAGAGGGGTGTAACTACCCCCCTTCCTGGTCCCACCCATAGGGCAGGACCTAGTCATGTACCCACCCCTTTCTTTAGAATAAAGGCCGGAGCGGGGACCCTTCCAAATTAGATCATCTTTGAATCAAGAATACTTTCTACGAAAGGACTTCAAGACTCTTCTCAAGATTTCTCCCTTGTGGCTAAGGAGTAGTCACCCTGCATCAGCGGGCACCATCTAAGAACTCTGCGGTTTGCTGTAAGTCCTTCCTCAAGGAATCCGACGGCCCAGCTCGACGAGAACCGGCTTCCCTGGCACCTCTGACCTCTACCCACGTCATCAGCTCAGCTGTGATCTGTGGGTGCGACGAGACCTCGAGGGACCGGCCATCATCAGAACCTGCACGCTCTTAAAACCAGCACGACCATCGAGGTAACTCTCTGGTGAGTGCTCTGGGGTCCGAGAAGCCCCGACCCTGAGCCGCTCCAGCACCGAAGTGCAGCCTCCCAGCATCTCCACGATCTGCGTGGGGCCCTTCTGCTCGCTGCTCAGCACGTTGTCTGGACACTAGCCGCTGGCTTGTGCCCTTCTGTGACGACATCCGAGAATCATCACTGCTGGTCTGGTTGCTCCAGACCGGCCCTTGCTTCCATCTTTGCGAGAAGCACCCCGGACCCTCCTGGTCCACTCAAGACGCCATCTTAGGCCCACCACGTGGCCCTGAGAACTGCCAAGGCTTGTTGCCCCATCCTGGGCCCAGCGACGCCGACAGCATCATCCTTCGTGGGACAGCTCGCACCTCCGCCGTGGTCGCCGACAACGCCTCCTGGTGCGTGAGACTGCCGAGCCTAGCGTCGCCCACTCACCTGGTCGAGGTGACGGCCAACCGGTGCCTTCCTGGTACCCTCTGACTACTGGCTAGTAGTACGAACTTGGTCCCCTCTGCTTTCAGGTTCTTCAATCTCCGATCCAGGCTTGGATCTCTACGAACTATTCAGCACTGGTCGCCGGCCAGCAACTCCTTTTCTTCCGGCTCCTGGCTCGTCAGCGAAGACCCCGACGCCTGTAAGACTTGTGCAGCCGCAGCCCTCGTGGCTAGGTAACTCGGCATTTCGGTGCCTGCATAGCCTCCTTACTCTAGGGTCCCGAGTCCCTCGCTTCCGACTTGCCTTATCGGGTCCGCCCGAAACCTTAACCTTCCCGTGTCCTAGGACACTTGTTCTTTTAAATTGTGCACTTGAAGTATTTGCTAAAGAGATTTGGTTTGTGCTTAGTACCCTGTCCTCATAAAGAGTACAGGGCTGTTGTGATTCTTAATAAATATCCTGTTTATTTTCATAACACTTGTGTGGTGTCCTTTCACTGGGTGTTCAAGGGGTACATGTGTGGTAAACAGCTGGCTTAACACGCCCTCTCGAGTCTTTAGCCTTAGACTGCTCGTACCCACGCTACTAGGATAGCTGGTCTATAGGTTGACTTACAACCAAACACCATAAGGGTCGTTGGTACGATACATAGCGGTCGCTAGAATAGCGAACGTTGCATATCGGGCCAACTTCTCACAGTGTCACCTTGTGTTGACGGCTCTGTGTGAATGAGTTCAATCGGAAAGTTGATTTAGAAGGCTGCTACGATAAACCGAGGGGTTTATTTGAATACCTCCTGCTGAAACGTATAAAGGCTCGTGTCAGCCAACTGGGATCATACAAATGGCCTGAGTGCTCTACACGAATGTCGGCAACATAACATACCCACCTCGTTTGGGTAAAGCACTTAAGTTCTTTTTTCAGGGAAATCCAGAAGGAGGAAGGAATATATTTATTTGAGAAAAAAACTTAAATATGTTTGTAGTACCCCAATTGTGGTCGATTTTACTATGCCTATTCAATAATAAGGATGTACGTCTAACATGGCGTTCCACTTTTTTCAGCCTACATATGGATGATGTTGTTTAACAATAACCCCAATAACCCCATATATCTTAAGAACGCACCCAAAATACTAGTAACACACCAGGCAAAGCAAACCACTACAGTTCAGACACTGGTCTATAACACAGCCTGGAGCCATCTGAAAACTCTCATCGGAGACTGGTAACTGAGTAATGTAATGATGATACTTGTAAAGCGCACTGTTACCCCATTTCGGGGTGTCCTGGCGCTGAAGACCGCTGGGGAAACCGTCCTGGCTTTCCCTGTGAGATGGTCCCTTCTGGGTATCTCCAAGGTGAAACCAGGCATCCCTGGCGTCTGTGGGGGGCCGTTGTAGAGATGAGGCAAGCTTAATGCCCAGAGTTGCCGAGTGTGATCCCTGGTTAGAGTAGGCACCGAGGCGAGAATTATCGAGTCCGTTTACCCTGGTCCACAACCCAGCCGCGTCAGGAATTGAACCCTGGTCCCGGGCCGTTCTCTGCTTTCGTGTCTGCGGCCTCTAACCAGTGAGCCACACCACTCCACAAGTCACAAAGCTATACAAGTTGCAGATGAGCCCCATACAAATATAGTCTTTACAGTCTATTTTAGTTGGTTCACGTCTGTAACAGAACAAAGGAGCTAAAAATGATGGAACGTAACATGCAGAGTAATTACCAGTGGGTGAAACTGAATCTAGCAATTACATTTGACATCTTTGGCCAAATGTGTTTTCGTTAAGGGCATGCATATACCCAGATTTTGGTCTCTTTTGCTGCGGCGTATGGATTTGAGCTGCACCTCACCAATGAGGCCCAATAAGGCTGAACCAAGCTCACTTTGCTACACAGGAAGCTCACCATTGGTTCAAGGTAGCTGAGACATGTCTGGGTTTACCTGAGTTCCAATTCAGAGGGGATGTGCCCGAACAATTTGGATGGATTATCTTTTGTGGGAGGGGGTCCAGACCGATTAGTTGCTATGATATGGTTGCTCTCTATTTATCTTGACACACAGGAGCTAAACGTGATGGACTGGAAGGCTCTATAATAATTCAGAGGGGTTCAGATTTATTAAAGCACTTCCATCCGCCCCTTCTGTGCTGCCTATGTAAGGTGTGTTATTTGGCACAGTTAAGCAAGAACTTGAGTCTCAAGGTGGGTGTTTCATAAAAACAGTTTCTGCAACCTATTGATGATCTTCAATAACACCAAAATGTGCCTGGATTTGCTCTTGTTGCCATTCAGAGGGATATAGACTTGCACTAATAAGGATTTATGGGCCCTGTCTATTATTTAACCTTCAAGCTAAAAACGATGGAATGGAATGTGTCCAGGGTAACTCCTAGTTGCTGAGATCGATTCAAGCATTATATTCTGTTATTTTTTTACTGTCTAATAATATAGAGTACCTACATGCCGAACGTAAACTCATCTTGCATGTTAACATTTTGCTTCACGATTTATTCATGAACGTGTTCATTTCAAAGGTCTGCTAAGATCATACCAGTGGTATGCAAGTGCTGCTTCCATTAAAGCAGGTTGCCTTGCAAAAAATGTGTAGGTAGACTAATTGCAGTAGTATTAAGTCATCACTGACACTGTAAAGAAACTTACAAAAGGCACATGGAGTACAAAGACATCTGGCTTGGCTCAGGTTGAGACTTCATTCATTAGCCAGTGTGCCCTTACATTTCCATTCTATCCTATGGAGCGCTTTTATGACAGTGCTGTCAGAGAACACAATCCCTACGCCTTTTATACGACAGTTTTTCAAATATCTGCAACAGCATTCCAGTGTGTCTATGTGACCAGCTCCTTCACTCCATTTACATTTTCTTTTCCTTTAAAGTAATAGGTTGTTGTCCATAGCATTTTCGCAAGTAGTGCAATGTTGTCAACTTTTCGTATGCCATTTTGATTGGCTTTTTCCTGCTTTTCCCCTTGGCACCCACTACCCTCAAGTCAGTTTTCTCTTTTACTTGAGTCCTTTTAAACCTATCTTTGAGCCACCAGCTTTCTCACACTATGGGCCCGATTCCGATCTCGTTCTGAAAGCAAACCCAATGACTCGTGTCTGGAATGCTTTCCGTACGACTCGTGTCAGGGGAGTCCGACTGAACAAGTACGATGCATTTGAATGCATCCGGATACGATTCGGTCAGACTCCCATTGACTTCAATGGGAGCCTGTGTACCGAACGCGTACACAGGTTCCCATTGACAAAAGGGGTGGTTGGAGATCAATGTGCACCCTGTGGCGGGCACCCCTTGGTGCCTGCCACACTGTGCATGGTCTTAAAGGGGGGACCCATGGGTACCCCACGGGCATGATTGGGAGTGCCACAGGTAAAGGAGGGCCTGCTACGGGCCGCAAAGACCAATTTTGGCAGTCTTTTCTATCCGGGCAAAACGAATCCTAAAGGCAGTCCGAATCGTTCATCATACTTACTCGCTTGTAAAACCTACTCCATAGAGTTGTATGATTCGGTTCCAGAAGGCTCTATCTCTCCGTATACCTTCCAGAACCAATTTGGACAGCACTAAGGGATTCTAGGCATCGTACTTGGTCATTTGTAATTGGGAACGAATCAGTAGGAAACTAGGGCTCCGCGTCGGTTTAGGTAAAACAAAATCCCATTTGGAGCCCTTTCGACCGAGATCGGAATCGGGCCCCTAGTATTAATCACTGCCTCTGTATCCACCAAATAGACAGAAGCAAAAGGATATAACAAGATCTGAGGGGTATGTCACAAACATATTGTTTAGGGCTAAGAGCACAGAAAACTCAAGAAGAAATTAATTGAATCGAGCCATGCAGGAAGACAAGCATGATAGTGAAAAAAAATATTAGCAAAATCTATTTTAATGTGTTTTTTTACAGTTCATATTATAAACTCATGTGACCAAGCAAATCACCAGGAAGATTGTGGGGGAGAAGGGAGGGTCACACAGAGAGAAAGGCGTTGATGGGGGAAAAATTAGGAGGCGGGCGAGGTGAATCTTCACCTGTTTCCTGAATGATCCAATGTTAGGTTAATTGAAGAAATGTGGAAGAAAAGAGTTCCAGAGGATGAGCCATGATGATGCTGGGATCATCCCCAAACCATTTCTTTCTTGATCAGAGCAGCCTACATGATGTTGAGGGCCCAACTTAGGCACCTAGTCAGGTGATATGGGGTGAATAATTTGGTGAATGAATGGTTTATTTAATAGGTAACCAGTGTAGTGTTTTTGTGAAAGGGGTGAGGCGTTCTGAGATTTTCAATCCAAGGAGGAGACAGGTAACAAAGGGTTGTGTTCTTTGTAGCTTGTTTAATGTTTTAGCTGAGATAACCCCATATATGTCATTGTAGCAACCAGTATGCAATCATGTTACCCTAGAGTAAATCGGTCTTGAGTTTGGCGAAGAGGCAGAATTCCACATAAGAGGCGGACACAGAAAACCCCATTTGTTTATGTTTGAATTGACCTGGTAAGAGAAGGGTGATTCTTTGTCAAATATAACACCTACATTTCGAAAAACATTAACAGGGGTGTGAAGTGTGCTTAGAGAGGAAGGCCATAGCTGCTTAGAGTGTTAGGTTTTCCGGGGTGAATATGTAGGATCTTCGATCACTGGTGCCTTACACGGAGATCCAGTAGGCTATTATCCATTTTTAAGTTGCTGTAGGTATTCATGCTACTGAATCGTAGTTTCAAATTCTTTTAGGATTTTGATGTATATTTGAGTGTCATTTGAACAAAAATGGCAGCTGACCTTTTGACTTTTATGTTATGTTATGAGAGAAGCCATATGTGTGTGTTGAAGAGGGCTGAGGGAGAAGATCCCTGAGGCTCTCCACAAGTGCCAATAGTACTATTGGATAAGAGGGGCCCACGTTTTACCTGATACAAGTGGTTTGTGAGAAATTATCTATACCATTGGAGAATAATGCCGCCTAAACCAAATGCAGTTTTGATTGGGGAAAGGAATATACTAGAGTTGGCTGTTTCCAAGACAGCAGCCAAGTCTCTGAGAAACAAGGTACTAATATGTCCATTGTCCTTAGGTAAGAAAGTAGTACCTATACCTCTCATGGTCCTGAAACCTGACAGCAAATCAGGAGAAGATGTGTTTGGTGAATGACATGGAGGCCAGAGATTGGTCAGCTTTGTCTTCACTACTGTGTTTCTTGAGGAGGATTGTGATGATGATATGTTTAACTATGTTGGCATGACTCTTACTAGAAAGGAGGTATTAAACAATCTAGTGCTAATCATTAACATGGTAGGTAAAACAATTTCATATTCATTGCTGTGCAGAGGTCTTGGAAAGTGTTGGCAGATTTGGGTTTATTGATGGTCTTGTCAACTGTGTTTTTTATAAGTAACATGTTCAAAGGAATCATGAGAAGAGCTTGAACATGTAGAGGAGTGAGATTTTTCATCAAGGAGATGAAGGTTTATGTTGTACGAGAGTTACCTACTTAATTATTGAAGAAAGGCATGAGCTCCTGACAGAGCTGTCAAGAGCATTGCACTTGAAGGTTGGGTCAAGGTATTGTAATCAATTCTTGCTAAATACAAAATATGTCTTTCAAGCAGTAAATTACCATGGTGGTACCAGACTGAAAGTATGTTTATTTTCATTGAGTATAGCTAATATATAGCTTATGTGATGGGTCTGACTGGTGGTTTTGCTGGTTAGGGACAATCATTTTCCCACTATTTTTCTATGTATCTGCCTTTTCATTTTTTGTTGGCAAGGTTCTTTGAGAACCATTTGTTATGGCGTGCTTTGGAAGATTTGCATATGTTTTTGGTCGGATGGACAACGCCTTTCAGTGCAGCAGTGTTTATCAAGGTGAAAGTTATTGATCAGCTTGCCTTAACCCCTCCTATGCTCGTGACGGAACCGTTCCATCACGAGGATCGGGTGGGCTGTGCTGGTGACCGAACGGGTCCGTCACGGCCCGCTCACCACGCCTGCGCGGCGCGAATTCTGCGCCTGCGCTGACGTTCTAAAGAGCAGGCGGGCCGTGACGGAACCGTTCCGTCACAAGCACAGCTCACCCGCGGGCCGTGACGGAGCGCTTCCGTCACGAGCACGGGAGCGCCGCGCGGCCCCGCCTTCCCCTTAGCGCTGCGGCGGAATAGCCGCCGCAGCAAAGGGGTTAAGTGGCTTCTAGTCCAATATGAGAGGCGTAGGGAGGTTTCACTGCTGTTTTAGAGGTACCTAGATAGTCAAAGAAAAGTGGATGAGAAAATGGTCTGGCCAGGAAACTGGTTGGTAGCTCTGACCAGAAAAATGAGAATAACAGGTCACAAACTTTCAAGTCATATAGGTTAGGAAAGGCCAATTTAGCCCATTGAATGCTTTGCGGCATTAAAAACAAAGATCTTAAGAAGTAAATTATTAGTGGAAGCAATATCAATCGCACCAATTAATTCATGAGTTAAGTCATGAAGTTGACGACCCTTAATGAACCCCTTATGGTCAGGGTGAATCAAAAAACTCATTACTGGGTTCAACCTCCCAGCTAGAATTTGAGCAAATATTTTATAGTCTCAATTCAGTAGGGAGATAGGCCTCTATGACTCACATTTTCTTAGGTCTTTCTTTGGTTTTAGAATCAGAGAGACAGCAGCCTCATCCCATGACTTAGGGTTTACACAGCGGTCTGAAAAGATCCCATCCAGTAAGCTGAAGAGTACAGTGGCGATCTCCTCTATCAAAGCTATATAAAATTCATTAGGGATACCATCAGCGCCCGCTGCCCGGTCTCTTTTTAGATGTTTCATTACAGATTTGAGTTCTGTCAGAGAGATATTCTGATTTAGCTGGTTGGTCTGATTTTCTGCAAGAGATGGTAACAATATATCCTCAATATATTTTTTAATTTGGGATTCTGAGACTACTAGGTCTTCTGTATATACATCCTGAAAGAAAAATTCAAAAGCCTGTTCTAATTTAGAATTATCTGAAGAGACCTCACCCGAATCAGACAAAATTACTTCTTTAATTAAATTCCTGGTCTGATTTATCTGAAACTTCCAGGCAAGGAGTTTCCCACATCCTTCACCACATTCATAACTGGCTAAATTACTCGCTTCCCACGTTTTCCTAGTGATGTCATCTAGGAGGCCTATTAGCAGTTGTCTTTTAGCTAAAACCTCTCTACTCTCCTCCCTGCCTGAGTTCTTATCTTTGTGGATTTTACATAATTCCTTGCTCTGGAAATATCTTACAATTTCTGAATCGTCCTTCTACCCTCCTTGAATTCCTTGGCTGCCAAGCTTTTTACACATCCTCTTATAAAGGCCTTATAAGCGTCCCAGATTACACCCAATGCAGCTGAGTATTTATTAGATTCAAAGAAAGATACTGTTTCTTCCTTCAACCGCAATATTATTAGGGGATCTAAAAGTAAAGTTCTATCAAAGATCCACCTTTTAATTGACACACCTCTAGGCATTTGTAGCTCTAAGACTACAACCCAATTGTCAGAGAGGTGCTCCGGGACATGAGTTTCAGATATTGTACGATTCAGAAATCTTATATCTGCCAGGAAGAAATATATCCGAGAGAGGTGCCCATGTTTTTTGTTGTGGAAGTAAAGGCCAAAGGGCCACCCTTGTACTTCTTCCTCCAGATATCTATCAGGCCTAAGTCCTTCATCAGACCTTTAACAAAGGATCCCATTTTTGTAGATACCACCCTGCCCCCAATCGATCTATCCAGGACAGGATTGAAAAGAATATCAAAATCGCCCCGTAACAATGGTAAAGTTAGATTGAATCAAATGGCTATATATAGTATTCAGAGGTCCCTTATCATCTATATTCTGCCCATAGTAGCCCACAAGGGTAGACCATTCATTTTGGATTTTAATATCACCAATGATCCATGGCCCCTTGGGATCTGCCTTAATATCACCTAGCGTTGCTTTGGCTGAGTATTTAATAATCAAAGCCACCCCTTTAGTATAGCAAGTTTGTGGGGTATGGATAGAAAATTCCATCCATCTCTGCTTGACCCGCATCAATTCCCATTCATCAAGGGTTAAGTGAGTTTCCTGGATAATAACTCTATAATTCTGTGATTGACTTAGATATTGAAGAATTCTCCTTTGCCTACTCAGAACTCTAAGGCCATTAACTTTTCATGGTAATATTTTAACAGAAGCGAAAGAAGAGATTAAAGGTATGCCTAAACCACCATGCAAAAATTGTCATAGACAGCCAGCAAAATAGTTGCTCAAAAACGCTCTAAATGTATTTACAAAATCCTGTACATTATACCAATGAGGACTGTTTTCATTTTCTTTTTTCCCTATAATGCTCCCCACCCAGTGAAACTTAAAATTAACTTCCTCTGTGCCCCCCTCCCCCAAGGGAACCCTCCCGAAAACTAATCTGGGCCTGATATTAATCACCCGGTAAAGCTTACACCCCCCCCCCCCCCGGAAATACATGCTCAAGAAAGAGAAAAACAATAAGTTATCCCTGGGCCTTAATTTGCTCTATAAAGGGGCCCACCTCCTTAGGCTCTCTTAAATTAAACATTGTGTTCTTCCAACTTACTTTCAGAAAAGCAGGGAACCTCAATTGCACTGTTGCACCCAAAGATTTCAGTGTTGGAATAAACGTCCCCAATTCCCATTGTCTGTCTTGCTTTATTCTAGGAAGATCCAATCTGTTCCTAAATGACCAATCTCCCTTAACAAAAGAGCCAGCTTTAAGTGCTACGGATAAGATGTGTTCCTTCAAAAGAAGGGTTTTAAAATTAACCAAAATTCTTCTGGGAGTTTTCCTATTTGGATTTTTTGAAAAAGGAACTCTATGAATTATCAGAATGTCGGTTTCGAGGTCTACAGGGTCAATGGTTGGCATGAACTGTTTCAACAAATCTATAAAAAATTCTTGATGTTTTCACCCTCCACCCCCTCTGGTACATTAAGAACTTTAATGTTGTTACGTCTGCTTTTGTTCTCAAGGGTTACTATTTTGTCCATCATTGATTTCTCTCCAGCTTTTAATGCTTGAATTTCAGCCCGATTGTTCTCTACTTCCTATTCAGGACCTCAACGGAGGCTTCCATCAAACAGATCCTTTCCGTCATAGCCGAAATTTTTACCTCTAAAGCTTCACAAGTGTCCTGAATTTTAGCCTGGTTCTTTTCTGATATGGCAAACTTATTCTTTATATCTGAGGATAATCCCTCTAACATCAGTTTGTTCGTGCTCTTAGGGTCCTTGGGGGCATTGAGAGACAATCGCAAGGACTCATCAGGGAATCCAACGGGGTCAGCATCACAGTCCCCCAGGACCTGATACCTATTTGCAGTCGGGAGATCAGAATAAGTCACCTGTTCAGCCAGCGCATTGTCACATATCGGATCCACCCTTGTTTCAGACATTTTTTTTGAAGGAGTCGCAGCATGGGAGAAAGACTCTGCCATCTCTGATCGTGGTATATTTTTTTTAATGAATTTAATTTTTTGATGTACCTTAAAGTATGATCTGAGGGACGGAGTTATTCTCAGTTGAGAAAATTCTTTCAGCTGTAGTGTCAAAGGAGGTTGGGTTTTTTCAAGGCTAGGAGAGAACTTCTTACTCACAGCTTTCCAACTAGATTTTTTGGGCATAGCTCTGCTAGACCCCAAAATTAAAGGAGCAGCAATAGCGCTGCTTATAGACTTAGAATAATCAAATATTTTACTCCTTAAAGCATATCTGCTAGTGGCCTGGCCCCTTTCACATTTGCTATACTGATGGCTCCCGTAGACACGACTGTGAGGCCAGTGGCTTCCGCTATAGGTAGAACACAAGAGACCACCAACCTAAACAAGGGAGGCCTTACATTCTTTAATTGGAAGGTCGGGACCAGCAATGCTTCACTCCAACTACGTGCACCACAGCTTCCTCTATGCAATTCTAACCCCTTTGTTAGAACAAAGAAAGCTATTTATTAGACCTTGCAGGTCTTTGACGGAAGAAATATTAAAATGTAGAGGAATCTAATCCAAAATAAAAGTGAAGTTTGGCAGAATCGACATTTTAATCAAATTAGAGCGGCCTAGTATAGTTAGTGGAAGACCACCCCAAGAACTTGATAATGTGGTCATCTCTTTCTTTTTAGAATCAAGGTTTACTTGTGCTTACTCAGAGATCTCATCTGAGATTGATATACCTAAATATCAAATTTGCTGTTTGGTTGTCATATTGCTAGGTGGGGTATCCAAGTCATGACTTCTGTTTTTTGGCCGTTAATTAAGTAACCAGAGACCCCCCCTCCCAAAATTTATCAAGATTTCCTCTAGACAAGTAGAATAGCAGGGGAGTCCCTAGAAAACACCATTAAGTCGTCCGCATATAGGGCAACTTTCCTTTCCTACCCAGGATCAAGGCAGCCGGTTTAGTCGGATCCCCTGATCAACTAAGATGGTATTGTTATCTGACCTTAGGGTATCCGAGAATTAACTTATGGTTTGCCTATAAACCTCTCACTTACTTATCTATAAATGAGGACTAAAGAAATAAAAAAGAGAATGGCAGGTCAAAGATGTGAACAACTTAATGAGTCGATTAGCTGAGTGTGGCTAAGTTTGCCTATATTTTGTACTATTTGTTTTGAGTAAGAGTTATGAGAGTCACCAGTCCAAATATGTCAGTCTCCAAAAAGAAAAGAAAGTTTTGACAAGGGCATCATTAATTGAACCAGGTGCAAGAGTTCAGTTGGAAAGGACTTGGTTGATATTTCTTTTGGGTAAGGGGGTTGGTTGGTAAACGACTGAATATAAGAGAGAGAAAGAGGAAATTGTAACACATTAACGTGCTGGTGTGTGAAGAATTCTTAGTAGTGACTTTTGATTTAATGACAGATGATGTGAGATTTACAGATAAGGGCCAGTTCTCAAACAAAGTTGGCTTCAAAGTGTTTAGAAAGCGAATTTTAACCCTCTGTCTGATAGGGCTGATGTCATCATGTATGAATTTCAGGTCTTGATGTGAGTGAGTATTTAGGGAGAAAGCCATTTCAAAGCTTTATTTCAATCAGATAGACCATAAAAGCAGTACATAAAATATACACAATACTACATTTAGGCAGTTAAACATCAATGGACATTACAGAATAGAACCATATACGGTGAATTGAACACAATCCATAACCGTTAAGAAATTTGTTAAAACTTTAAAAACAAAAATAAACATTTGATTGGATTTCATGATAAGATCAAGACAACAGGAAATGGCAGAAGAGTAATTATCATATAGCGGGGGAATTTAAAAACTTGCATCACCTGTGGCACATAGAGTTAAGGAACCGAGACACAGCAAAGACTATCAGGGGTGGGTGTCAGTTCTCAAGACTCTAAAAGCTTCCCATGACTCTCTGAAACCCAGGTTCCTGCAGATTGGTAAAAGCCAGTGCCTCCTGGGTATATTGTATTTTGGACAAAAAAAGAAAACGTAGATAGGGGTCTCTTCTTGGCTATTACAGGCAGGAAAACTAACAGGGGAAGCTTTTGACCAGTTCTTTGTGAATGCGTGGACCGGCAAGCAACCCGATCTAAATTGGACATAACGTTTTCTTGCCATAAACGGTTGTACATCATCAAGGAAGAGCTCAAATGAATACTGGTCTTTAAAATTGAAAAAGTCAGAGGTTAAGCGGACTACGTTTGTGCTGCCTTGGGTTTCGGTCAATCTCAACTGTAGGTTTTAACTAGTTTGAGCCGTGATGTTATCGGGGACACTTCCTCGGGTTTAGTCCATAGGTTCGGTCGACCTAGTCTACAGCACAGATCTTTTATGTGTGTGAATCAGGGTAGCTTACCCACTCCTATGAGGTGTGGTTCCGAAAATCTTGGACCCTGCTATATTATGATACCGAAGCTCAACACTCGTGTCAGAAAATATCATCATACCATGACGAATTTGGTATTGGCAGACCGGTAATGATTAGGACATTATTACTGTGCATTTGAGTAACGGGAACACCCCTAAATCGCACTTCCTTTGTTGAACCCTCGGGTTCCATTTTGTGAGCGGCATCCATCTTGTGGTTGCCCTTACATAGTCAATTGACCCAGGCCGAATTCGAGCTGAAAGAACACGTCCACCTTTCCATGACTCCTCTCTGACCTGGGCGAGCTGCCTTCACTGCCTCCAGCCAAACCTGTTTGGGCAGTCCCCAACCCAGTGGCCGAGCAAGATTAGCATCAAGGCACAACATGTCATAAACCATTTACCGCATACAAACCACGCTTTATCATACACACACCTGTCCCTGTTTCTTCTTTATGGCTAGTTTTACAAGGAGGAGGTGCCCGGTTTTATTGGGGTTTCATCGATATCTGATGGAAGTTCTGGGCCTGGCCAGGTAATCTATCACGAACTGGACAAACGAAAATATGGGCTTGCCATCATGACTTTGCTTTTTCTTTATTGTGAAAATATGTTTATGGTCGAATTGTAAAACCAAAACTTTTTGCCTGAAGTGTAATATCGAGTATAAAAAGAGGTGGCCGGCTCTGTAAAAACGAGCAGTCTCCTGAGAATATACACACCGTGTTGTTGTACTTCTAGGACACCTGTTACTTGGTTGCAGCCAATAAAATTCGATCTTTGACTTTACCTAGAAGACTCGTGTTTCTGTGGTCTGAATCAGGAAAGTACTCGAGGTCTTTGGGTGTTGCCCTGACACCGCTGGGTTACCGGATCAGTACCGGTTCTGAAAAACCCAGTACCTCAATTGGCGCCCAACGTGGGTCGGTATCAGCGGTACTGGTCCAAGCCAGATGTTCGTGAGGAGCTTCGTGTGAAAATTCCGGAGGACGGCCAGCCACTTCAGCGACCCCTGTATGTCGACGTGGTTCCGAAGGTCTTTGCTGCGAGGTTCCCCGCGTCCCGACGGCTACGAAGGACTGCTGCCCTGACTATCGCCCTGATTTGGACCCTTGATGTTTGGTAGAGCGAAACGTTAGACGAGTCTTCTGGTGACGTCATCGATACCTCAGTTAAGTATAAGTGGAGCGTCTCCCAGTCCTTAGTTTGTTTGGTGTTCCTTTTTGTTGGGACAGCTTTGATTTGGAACTTGCAAGCGCCAAAGCTGAAGGACTCGTGTATTCACGAGAAATATCGTAATCGATAAATCCTTTGCAGTTTGAAGCTAGACTAGAGAGCCAAGATGCCTGGTCTTAGCAGACTTGGAAATTTGTTTTGTCTTGGTTGTAATAATAGGGACTCCCGACTGGAGGACTCGTGTCTGGTTCCTCCGATTGGAACTCCAACCTATGAATTATATGTAAAACATGGGGTAGGCCCCATCACATACAATGAAGTTTAGATCAAATACACCAGAAAGGACGGTGTTTTAAAATGGCCCCAATATGGTAGTTTTGATACGGAAATCCTAGATAATCTCAAAGTTAAACTCTTTAAGAAGAAAGCCCGGCCGGCAATGTTTGACTCCTTCCGCCTGTGGCGTAAGGAGGCCAAACAGATGGAAATTAAACTAGCGAAGAAAGATAAGTGAGAAAGGGGTATCTCTGTAATGCAAGCTGCTATGCAGTATAAAGACAATAAAGAAGAACAGATTAGTGAGCAGTTGCACAGGCAACGTAAAATGGTAATAGATAAATGCTACCCAGTTTTGCCGCCTCTTCAGCAAGAAGCAGCAAAAGAGCTTTAAAAAGATCCCTAAATGTCGCATTTGTTAAGTTCACCACCGCCCTACGCGCAAAATGCTACAGCACCTCCACAACCTTTAGTTGTGCAACCCATGGTTGTTATACCCCCTGGTCCTCCACAGCACCCACCAGCTACTCTTCAGCTGGCTCCTATTCCTCCGGTGCAGCCTCCCCAAAGGTCACCGGCCTTTACACCTGCTCTCCCTATACTTCCTGCAACTTTACCTACTGTATCGACTACCACTCCTGGTACTCCTCCTGACACTGCTTCTGCATCTGCCTCATCTCACCCTGCCTTCCCACTTGTCTTTTCATCGACTTCTCCGTCTGTCCACCAGAGAGTGGCAAGCCCTGTTTCTAGTATTCTATATCCGTTGTTTGGAGCGGCAAGTCCGGCTCCTGCCTCTGGGCACACACAGTTGCGTAGCCACCTGCCTGATTCTAGGGAGAAAGAAGTATTGGATCGTTTGGCACATAGATGGGTGACTAACCCGACAATATATGACCTAGAATGTGTTATGGATGTTTTCCATCAGTGAGAAGCATCAAAGCAGAGGTACGTTTTTGAGAAAATGTGTGTTTTTCTATGCGAAGACTTAGAAGAGAATGATTTGGACTCTAGTCCGCCCGAGTTGAGCCATGTACGGTTTGAATTTTCAAAAGGTACAATTGTGGGTTCAGATGTTAGGAAAGCCGTTGCGACGTTGTTATCCCTTAGGACTGAAGGTGTGGCCAAATCATTGTTTGATCATGATTCCTCTGTCAAGAGAAAAGGAAGACAATATCCCATGAGAGAGGTTCCCCCAGTATGGAGAGATGGAGACGCAGCAGCTAACCCACCTATTCAGCCTCATTTTCAGCGTGTGTGGGTACATGTCCCATGGAAACGAGCTGAAGTATTAGCCCTTAAGCAGACATTGCCCGATCCCCGCAAAAATCCTGCAGGATATTACAAAGAATTATCACAGACTGCAGGCTCCTGTATCATGAATTTAGCTGATATCGATATGTTATTTGGGAATGTTGTTCCACAGCCTTTATGGGGAAAGATTTGTCATACGGATCATGATCAAGAGCTAGGCGACACATGGGCGAATATTACTGCTGCTGATACTAGACAAGTTGGTGGTGCTAAACCTGAGCCTTTAGTAGCAGAACTCCCTGGTAGATTTATTACACATATGAAGACTTTGATGCCCGAATTGCGTGTAAATTTGGATAAGTTGTCTGCGTGTAAGCAGAAGAAAGATGAAACTGTGTCTGATTTCTTCACCAGGTTTGAAGAAACGTTTGTCAACCACAGTGGTCAAGACATGAGTACAGAAGGTGGTCAGCGACTGTTTGTTGATAAATTTGTACACAACCTGCTTCCAGAGTTGTGTAAAAAGTTGAAGGATTCAGAGAGTTCGTGGGCAGACGCTTCTTCAGCACAGATATTGGCTACTGCACAATATTATGAAAATAGAGACAAAGATGAGAAAGAAAGAGCGGAAAAGAAAACTAAAGAGTTAAAAACGAAGGTCCTGTTACAGCAAGCATACCCGCCACGTGGTGGTAGCAGTCAGAATAATGGTGGTCAGAATAACTATCAGAATAATTATCAGCAACCTCCACAGTTTCAAAGGCCAAGAGTAGAGTATACTCAGCCACGCGTTACTGTAGGTCCCAATCAGTGTTCATATTGCAAGGAAGAGGGTCATTTTAAGTAAGCATGGGCGAATTTTGCGAATCTCGCGTTCGCGAATTTTGCGGATTTGCGAACATGCAATCCGCAAAATCCGCGAATTCCCGGATTATTTTTTTTTGTGTTCGCGCGTGTTTCTGCCAGTTCGCGAGGGTTTTTACAATTTCGCAATTTGCGAACTTACCTGTCGGGTCGCAAGTTTTGCGAACTTGTTGTTTCTACGTGTCCAGCCTGTTTGGGACACTCTTCTTCATCACTGCCACTCTCTGTCACCACTGCCACTCTCTGACTACTCATGCCACCCTCTGGCCCACCCATGCCACCCTCTGTTTCATCACCACACCCTCTGGTTGTCCAGTGTACATTATTTTCGGCAAAGCAAAGCACACCTTCCCTGCCTCAAGTGACCTGAATTAATTTGGGGCTGATTAATGTGTCACAGAATATTTTTTTAGCTGGCACCTGCTTCCTTAGTGCTTCCTGATTAGTGATCTTTTGCACTTGCTAAGTGCTTTCATTGTTGCAAAATTAGTTACAACACCTGCCCTGCCCCAACTGACAATAATGAATTAGGGGCTGATTAATGGATTTTAACCTCCAGCCTGGCTCCTGCTTGTCTCCCTTAGCTGTAATTCAGGACCTTTGTGGCATATGTGTAACTATTCTGAGGTTCAGAGCAGGGTCACATAATAGTTGCAACTGGCAACTGAACTCTGGAGGGGCCCCTCAGGAAGCACTACAGGAAATGGCTACTAATGATGAGCCTGAACTTTTGAACCTGGTAAGTAGTTTCAGTTTTGCTAAGATCGTATTTCTGCAATTTAGCACTTACTCGCGGGGTGCGAAGTTGTACTGGCAAGCCGCGAACTCACGCGAACAGTGCGAGCAAGCCATAAAATCCGCTGCTCGCGGATTTGCGGATTTTGCGGGAGATTCGCGGATCTCGCGGATTACGAATTTACCGAAAATCCGCAAAATCCGCGAGCGAAACGGATTTTCCGCCCATGCTTAATTTTAAGTATAGTTGCCCTATCTTGTTACAGCGCGCAAATGGTGTGTCAAACACAAGAGGTAGAGGTGTTCAGCAAACACCTAGAGGTAGAGGGCGTGGAAACGTCCCTCAGAATACACGCTCCTTTGCACCTCAAAATTCCATGAATAGGTTTGATCAGCAGAATGACGCATCTGGTAGGACAGCTCAGTACTACGCTGATGATTACTATGCAGAAGATGAGTATACGGAAGGTAATGATTGCTAGGACAGCCATAGACAAAGAGAGGGAGTTGTTTCAGTTCCAGTAGATCAGAGTGGACCATACGTTGAGGTGATTACATCAGGTGTGTCAGAACCTTTTCTGTTGGATACTGGTGCTACAAAGAGTTCTATGATGCACTCAAAACTCCCTGGCGCACCTTTGTCTGGCGAAATGAATGTTTCTGTAGGTTTTTCTGGCGCCCCGGTTAGGAACCCGATTTCATGTCCTATGTCCCTGTCTGTTGGTCCTTGTGAATTCGAAGCACCCCTTATTCTGACAACAGGTTGTGGTGAAAACTTGTTGGGATTGGACCTGTTAAAAAGATTGTATGCGCCTTTGTATTGTTCTCCTTCGGGAGTACAACTTACACTAGGTAAGAAAGTGGTTTCTCCAATGTATTTGTCGAGGGATAAAATTCCGACAGAATTGCTTTCTCTCCCTGATATACTTTGGGCTACTGGTCCTAACGATGTGGGTCTCTTAGAAATACCCCCATATGTTGTGACATTAAAAGCCAATGTTAGGAGCCACGAATTCCCCAATACAAAATTTCTAGTGAAGGAGAAAAAGCGTTGTTAGCGATCATTTATGATCTGATTGAAAAAGATGTGATTGAAGAGACAAGAGGCAATGTTTGCAATAGTCCTGTCCTGCCTGTTTTAAAAAGAACTGACGCTTCTCAGCCACCTGTGTACAGATTTGTGATTGACCTTAGAGAGGTGAATAAAATAGTAGTGCCACAATTTCCAGTTGTTCCTGACATCACTGCTTTGTTGACTATGATCCCAGCCTCTGCAACATGGTTTTCGGTAATTGACTTGAAGAATGCTTTCTTCAGCATCCCAATTGCTGAAGAAAGTAGGGATATTTTTGGCTTCAGTTTAGGAGGACGAAGCTTCCGCTTTAAAAGCGCTCCCCAGGGCTACTGTGAAAGTCCATCAATATATAGTCAAGTTCTAAAAACACAGCTTGATACGATTGTTTTACCTGAAGGCGCTACACTCATTCAGTATGTTGATGACCTGCTTATTGCTGCAGACTCTGAGGAATTATGTAAAGAAGCCACATTGTCATTGTTGCGCCATTTGTGTGATCTGCATCACAAAGTGTCCCTGTCTAAACTACAATATTGTCGACAAGAAGTGACCTACTTAGGTCATCTCTTATCGAAGGAGGGAAGGAAACTGACCCCAGAAAGAATCCAGGCAATAGCAAAATTAAGTGTGCCAAGAACACAGAGAGAAGTGCGTGCTTTCTTGGGTATTACATCGTACTGTAGACAGTGGATTCCAAATTTTTCTTTACTGGCCAAACCATTGGTAGCATTAACATCTAAAGATATACCCAACACTGTGCCTTGGTCTGAAGAGTGTCAGAAAAGTTTTTCTGAATTGCGCACAGCATTATGTACGGCTCCTGTGTTGGGTACTCCTGACTACAGTAAGCCCTTTACATTGTTTGTCCATGAGCGAGAAGGTTGTGCATTATCAGTGTTGACACAATTGTTTGGAGACAAGCAGCGTCCATGTGCATATTTTTCGTCGACTTTGGATCCAGTAGCTAAAGCATTGCCGAATTGTTTAGGAGCAACAGCAGCAGCAGCTGTTTCTATTCGACAGTCTGCTGGGTTAGTGATGAATAACACGTTAGTGGTAATGGTTCCACATGCAGTGGACACGTTATTGAACAGAACCAAGACACAGCACTTAACTAGTGCTCGATTGTCAGGTTACGAACTAACTTTGTTAGCGAGCCATGTGCACATCAAACGATGCAGCACACTAAACCTAGCCACATTGTTGCCAATTCCGGTTGAGGCAGAGAGTGCTGAAGAACAACACAATTGTTTTCTTAGAACAGAAGAAGAAACAAAAGGGAGAATAGACCTCCAAGATACTCCTCTTGTTGAATGCGATGGTACCTTATGGGTGGATGGTTCATGCTTCAAGCTCCCGAATGGTGACACGACTGCAGTATATGCTGTCACTACTTTGCATACAGTTGTTGAGACTGCATGTATTCCACATAACTCAGCTCAGGCAGCAGAATTGATCGCACTCACAAGGGCGTGTGTGTTGTCAAAAGGAATGAAAGTGAATGTGTACACTGACAGTCAGTATGCGTTTGGCGTGGCTCATAGTTTTGGACGTTTGTGGCGTGAACGTGGGTTCCTGACTTCGCATGGTGCAAAGATACAACATGGTCAGCTAGTTAATGAGCTTCTTGAATCACTGACCTTGCCTCTACAAGTTGCGATTGTAAAATGTAGTGCTCACAAGAAAGTGACTGATGATGTTTGTCGTGGAAATGCATTTGCTGATGAAGTCGCGAAAGAAACCGCAAGGAATGTGATGAACAGAATGTATGTTGCGGGCCCTGCGAGATGGATTGGTGATGTTGGCATGTGTGAGGACACGATTGAGAGTGTGAAGTCTATACAATCCGAGACCACTGAGAAAGAGGTGAATGAATGGAGAGAGAGCAAGGGTAGATTGGATGCGAATGGCTGTTGGGTCGAATTGTCAGAGCATCAGAGATGGCTGCTACCCGATGCGTATGTGCTTGCAGTGGTGACAATGGCTCAGGGAATGGCTCACATCAGTGTGAAAGGGATCTGTAAGTTGTTGGCTCCAGTATGGCAAAATGCTGGAATACCTAAATGTGCAGAGAATGTGGTCAAGAACTGCATGGTATGTTTGAAACACAACCCTGGTAGGGGAACCCCAACTCCAGCTGGTCATTTTGCACCTCCTACATATCCGTTTGAGGTTTTGCAGCTAGATTTCATACACATGGAGAGGTGCAACAATTTAAAATACGTACTTGTTGTTGTCTGTGCCTTCTCAAGATGGGTAGAAGCATATCCCCTAAAGGACAATACTGCCTTGTCCACAGCAAAAGCCTTTGTCAAAGAATTCTTCCCCAGATTTGGAATGCCTAGAATGGTTTGGAGTGATAATGGGAGTGAATTCGTGGGACGAAGGATGAAGAGAGTGTGTGAGAGTCTAGGCATACAACAGAAGTTCCACGCTGCAAACAACCACCAATCAGCTGGATTAGTAGAATGCTACAATGGCACCCTAAAACTAAAATTGGCCAAGATTCAAGCGAGCACTGGTCTTAAATGGCCTGATGCTCTGCCCTTAGCACTCCTATCCACCAGAATGACCGTGCATTCGAGAGTGAAACTTAGTCCCTATGAAATTGTTTTCGGCCGCCCGGCCAACATATGGGGGGTGCCCAGACCCACCAGGCTCAGTGAGGTAGAGCACCCTGTTTTGCTTGACTACTTGTATGAATTGACGGCTAAATTGTGTGTTTTACACCAACAGGTCCACAACAGTCTACCTCTGGCCTCTGAAGCTCCGGGACATCCTATCGATCCTGGATCTTTTATGTGCTGATAAAAAACTTCCAGCGAACAAAGAACGAACAGCCCAGGTGGACCGGACCACACCTCGTCCTTCTTTCCACTAGATCAGCCGTTCGTGTGGAAGGATAGAAAAACTGGATCCACGGGACCCACTGCAAGAGGGTCCCGTTACCCCTGCCTTATGACCGGTGGGTCCAGGAAGGAATTGCTGACTCTCAGACCGAAACGGTGCCCCGGTTCTTGCCCTTCAGTGATGCACGTTTGAAAGGAACTACTATGGAGAAGGAGAGCGATAACATTCTGCAAGGATCTGTGCCACCGTCAATGCAATTGGACACTACTGAGCCTGAACTTTTGTTTCAAGACAACACAGCACTGGGTCGAAACCGCTATAACTTGAGGCCAAGACCTATGATTAAGGACAAATAAAAAGTTTTTTTTCCCCCCTCTTTTTGATTGTGCAGCTCTCTCATCTGGGATACTTGCTCATTTTTGATTTTCGAACCGCCATCCGGTTCTGCTGCTAGGGTCGCGGTTGCCACAGTCTTTGGAGTGCAGCTGGAGACGATTAGGTCGACAGTTCTGGTTGGTCTAAGGGAGCTACCCTGGACTGAACAGAAGCACTCCTTAGCAGAATCAATCTCCCACCGCGGGCAGCAACTTAGAGGATGGAGTTTCCTAAGATGGAGAGACCTGCTAGACCAGCGAACTTTGAAAAGACAATATGCACTGTGATGGCAAGAAAACAATTTTTGAAAATATGCCTTTTGATGTTGTGTAGCATAATGATGTTTTTGGTGGGCTATACCTTGTTCACCTTTCGAGTTACATTTGTACACGACACTCAGCCCACACCTCCTCCTACTGTTTCCCCACATTCCTTTCACCCTCTACCTGAACACGAGTCTGCCAGAAGATTAGAATTTGTAAATAACTCATTCGTACAGCTCCTACACCAGCACCAGTCTGTAATGAACACAACAAATTGTTGGGTATGTGGACTTATGCCACACATGGCAGACAAGGGTATCCCGTATTTTGTCCTGCCATTTAGTTACTATGGTTCTCTGTGGGCTTTCCAGACAATGTTCCTGTTTGCCATAGAACCGTATCCCTCACGTCCCGCAGGAAGAAATTCAAGCAACAAGGCACTAGTGACAGGAATCAGAAATATGAGTAGGGATATTGACACATATAGGACGATTCCCAGAGACGAATTGGAGCCTTACAGTAGATGGAACATAACTAAATATGGGATTTCCTTAACTGAGAGCCAGAAAGCAAAGAAATCCTCCCCAATCTGGATAGTACCCCACCAAGGGCACCTATGTCTGCAGGGAAATGGCAAAAACCCCAGAGCTCAGTTAGGGAAGAGTGTTTGTACTGAAACTTACATTTTCTCATCTCAGACCTCTCCCTCATTCCTAGCAGCTAAGGGTACCTACTTCGTCTGCCACGACAGAGCATATACATGGTTGCCCCCTGACTTCTCGGGCACATGTTTTGTCTCATTCCTGCTGCCACCCACCTACACGGCCGAGGCAGACTACCATCGGACAAGGACAGTTAGAGGTGTTGTGAGTAAAGACACAGGAGTTTGGGGATTTCGCAAAAGGTTTTCTGTCGTTTTGGGGGCCTATGGTGAACAGCAGGAACATTCGCCAACTGACGAGGGTAGTTAAATCCGCCGTGATTGAAACGGCTGGTGCCCTTAGTAACTTGACTGCGGAGCTCCAGTCGGACCGCCTTATGACTCTTCAAAATAGGGTTGCCCTAGATGTCATACTTGCAGACCGTGGTGGGGTATGTAGAGTGATCCAATCCAGTTGCTGCATTTTCATCCCTGACAATGCTCCAACAGTATACCAGACCATCTCCAAACTGCACAAGATCTCTGAGTCCATTCATGTGGACAAAGGAGACTGGTCCTTGCTGGGGTGGTTCTGGGAACTGATATCTGCCTGGGGATGGAAAATTCTGATATTCATTGGAATGGTCTTAGCCATCCTGTTTCTGTTCTGCCTGTGTGTACAGTGTGCTCCTGCAATATGTGGCCTCTGTGCCACATCATGTGTAAGGAAGCCTGTGTCAAGGGACGAACTGAGCAACAGGATGATGCTACAGCAGCATCTCCATGACTTCGTGAATACAGATTTGGACTCAGATTAGCATGAGTTTTTGCCTATATAAGGGCAAAAGGAGGGTCTGTGGTTCCGAAAATCTTGGACCCTGCTATTTTATGATACCGAAGCCCAACACTCGTGTCAGAAAATATCATCATACCATGACGAATTTGGTATTGGCAGACCGGTAATGATTAGGACATTATTACTGTGCATTTGTGTCACGATTGAGTGACGCGAACACCCCTAAATCGCACTTCCTGTGTTGAGCGGCATCCATCTTGTGGTTGCCCTTACATAGTCAATTGACCCAGGCCGAATTCGAGCTGAAAGGACACGTCCACCATTCCATGACTCCTCTCTGGCCTGGGCGAGCTGCCTTCACTGCCTCCAGCCAAACCTGTTTGGGCAGTCCCCAACCCAGTGGCCGAGCAAGGTTAGCATCAAGGCACAACATGTCATAAACCATTTACCGCATACAAACCACACTTTATCATACACACACCTGTCCCTGTTTCTTCTTTATGGCTAGTTTTACAAGGAGGAGGTGCCCGATTTTATTGGGGTTTCATCGATATCTGATGGAAGTTCTGGGCCTGGCCAGGTAATCTATCACAAACTGGACAAACGAAAATATGGGCTTGCCATCATGACTTTGCTTTTTCTTTATTGTGAAAATATGTTTATGGTCGAATTGTAAAACCAAGAATTTTTGCCTGAAGTGTAATATCGTGTATAAAAAGAGGTGGCTGGCTCTGTAAAAACGAGCAGTCTCCTGAGAATATACACACACCGTGTTAATGTACTTCTAGGACGCCTGTTAATTGGTTGCAGCCAATAAAATTCGATCTTTGACTTCACCTAGAAGACTCGTGTTTCTGTGGTCTGAATCAGGAAAGGACTCGGGGTCTTTGGGTGTTGCCCTGACACCGCTGGGTTACCGGATCAGTACCGGTTCTGAAAAACCCAGTACCTCAGAGGCCCATGATCGCTTTGAGTTCCGACTAGTAGGCTATTAGCACAGGGGTCGCCCATAGCCTGCGCCAGAAGTTCATGGGTCGCAATACAATCTCCTCATCTATGGGTCTTATCCCAGGGTCCATACGTAGGGGGATTAGGGGGGTACTTTGCGGTAGGCCCAAGAGCTGCCTCATAAGCTTGTTCTCGGTTTTAAGCATTCTACCTACAGGGAGGTGTCCCCAAAGTTCTGCCCCGTACATTACAGCACTCCTAGTTTGGACTTTGTATATCTCGGTCAGTGGGCCAGGTAGTCTGGACGTGGGGTTCCTGTAAAGTTTTGCTAGTCCCCCTGCCATCTGTGCTAGACTTAGGCCTGCCTTTTCTTGCTTGGGGCCGCACCCAAAGGTTTCCGTTAGTGTCACACCCAAATAATCAAAGGCAGTTACTCTCTCTAGCTGGGTACCATTTAGAGTTGGATTAGAGCGATATGTTTTGCTGGGATTAAAAACCATATACTTGGTTTTTTGTTTGTTGATCTCTAGGCCCCTATTCTTACAAAATAGAGAGAAGCTGTTGAGGGTCCTTTGGATGCCCATAGGTGATTTAGATAGTAACAAGGTGTCGTCCGCAAACATCATTGCTGGCACCTTGCCATGGGCGAGCTTAGGGGCATCGATGTTATCTACCTTGTTTAGTTGGTCCACCAGGGCATTAATAAAAAGACAAAACAAGGTCGGGGCCAAAACACAACCCTGCCTCACACACCCCTGTTCACTGGGAAATGTTAAGTCAATTCTCCATGTTACCCGAATCGCACCTGGGCAGAATTTCCAGTGTGCAATCTCTTAATCAAAGACAGCAAGTAGGGCGGAATGCCCAGTTGCTCTAAAACTGCCCAAAGTTTGTCACGGGCCACCAAATCAAAGGCTGATTTAAGATCAACAAAGATCAAATAGAGGCTTTCACCCTCTGTTGTCACTGCCTTCCAATATAGTAATTGGAGCCTGAAGATTTGGTCGATGGTAGACATATTTTTACTGCAGCGGGCCTGATACGAACTAAGGATCTCACACTCATCCCCCAAGACTGGAAGCGCTCCAGGACAATCCTGGCAAACAGCTTCTGGGTTATGTCAATCAGGCTAATTGGCCTGTAGTTGGTGGGCAGGAGGGGGGATCCCTTCTTATGTACTGGAAACATTTCTGCCCCTAACCAGGTATCCGAGATTTCCATGCCATTTAGAATGGCATTAAATATTATACAAAAATATGGGCTCCATTGTGCCGGTGCCATTTTGACAGCATAGTGCCAATGAAGGCACCCTTGTACCATGGCGCAAGGGTTCCTGTGTTGTAGGCAGGGCTGTTTTTTTGCAGTAAGGGTCACTTATCAGCACAGAAACAATCCTGAGAGGCATTTTCCTTTTTAAGGCTCGGCCTACGTCACCACTTCGTCAGAAGTGGGGCGGAGCTCCGAGCCGTATTATTACGGGGCTCAGAATAGTGAAGTAAAAATTCCTCACTGCGCGAGATTTTTCCGTCGTTTATTTTGGCATCTGCATGCTAATTGGTCCTCGTAGTGCTGTGTTTCTAGTAGCCTTCACACAATAGGCCATATTAATTTCCGTTTGTGCACTTCCTGCATATTCTGTGTGGTTTTGCGCAGGGGAGTGCAATAAATTGTCAATTATGAGCTGTCAGGGTGCCGCGGTAATTGAACCCAGATGTTTGGGGTGCGTTCACCAGTTTGCAGTGAGTTTGGTGGGCGTGCGTTCGTCTGCATCATTTCATGTGTAAGTGTTGGCCTTTGAAGAGCTGGCTTGGTCGTGCGCCGACAATGAGACACATAGTCTTCATTACCCCCACAAAGTATGTAAGTGCGTTTGTATTGGAGACAGTAACGTCCAGGTACGAAACGGAATTCTTTTCACTGGCTTACGAACAGTCCCACATTTTGCTGCATTCTCCTCATCTCATCAAAGGGGCTCATGTCTTGTTCAGCAACAAACCAAACCTCCGAGAGCAGGAATGTGTTTCTGCATGGAGGGTCTGAGCAGCCGGGTTTCAACAGTTGTGCTTGTGTGTCTAACCTTGGGCCTCATGACAAGTAGGTTGATTTTAGGTGCAGGGATACACAGGCACTGCTCACACACACATACACTGTTGACACACACGGACACTGACCACACACACAGGCACTTCTCACACACACAGGCGCTTCTCACACACACAGGCACTTCTCACACACAGGCACTGCTCACACAAATAGACACTGTTCACACACACAGCCACTGTTTACACACACAGACACGGTTCACACACACAGGCACTGTTTGGACACACAGGCACTACATACACAAACAGGCTGCTCACACACACCGGCACTGCGCGCACACATAGGCACTGTTCACACACACAGGCAGTACATACACACACAGGCTGCTCACAGACACCCGCACTGCATGCACACATAGGCACTGTTCACACACACAGGCACTACATACACACACCGGCACTGCGCACACACACAGGCACACTGATCACACACAGGCACTGTTCACACACATGCACTGTCCACACACAGGCACTGTTCACACAGGCACTGTTCACGCACACAGACACAGACACTGCTCGCAAACACATACACTGATCACAAACACAGGCACTTTTCACACACACAGGCACTTCTCACACACACAGGCACTTCTCACACACAGGCACTGTTCACACACAGACACTGCTCGCACACAGACAGTGCTCACACACACAGACACTGCTCACACACACAGACACTGTTCACACACACAGACACTGTTCACACACACAGGCACTGTTCACACACACAGGCTGCTCACACACACCGGCACTGTGCGCACACATAGGCACTGTTCACACACGCAGGCACTACATAGACACACTGGCACTGTGCACACACACCGACACTGTGCACACACACAGGCGCACTCATCACACACAGGCACTGTTCACACACAGGCACTGTTCACACACAGGCACTTTTCACACACACAGGCACTACATACACACATAGGCTGCTCACACACACCGGCACTGCGCGCACACATAGGCACTGTTCACACACAGGCACTGTTCACACACAGGCACTGTTCACGCACACAGACACTGCTCACAAACACATACACTGCTCACACACACAGCACTTTTCACACACACAGGCACTTCTCACACACACAGGCACTTCTCACACACAGGCACTGTTCACACACAGACACTGCTCGCACACAGACAGTGCTCACACACACAGCCACTGCTCACACACACAGACACTATTCACACACACAGACACTGTTCACACACACAGGCACTGTTCACACACACAGGCACTGTTCACACACACAGGCACTACATACACACACAGGCTGCTCACACACACTGGCACTGCATGCACACATAGGCACTGTTCACACACACAGGCACTACATAAACACACCGGCACTGTGCACACACACCAGCACTGCGCACACACACAGGCGCACTCATCACACACAGGCACTGTTCACACACAGGCACTGTCCACACACAGGCACTGTTCACACACAGGCACTGTTCACACGCAGGCACTGTTCCCACACAGGCACTGTTCACACACAGGCACTGTTCACACACACAGGCACTACATACACACACAGGCTGCTCACACACACTGGCACTGCGCGCACACATAGGCACTGTTCACACACAGGCACTGTTAAACACACAGGCACTGTTCAATCAATCAATCAATCAAATCATTTGTATAGCGCACTACTCATCCGGGAGGGTCTCAAGGCGCTGGGGAAGTGGAAAGTTACTACTCGAACAGCCAGGTCTTGAGCTGCTTCCTGAAGGCGAGATGGTCTTGGGTTCGCCGAAGGTGGGTGGGGAGGGAGTTCCATGTCTTGGCCGCCAGGTAGGAGAAGGATCTTCCTCCGGCGGTGGCTCTGCGGATGCGTGGTACGGTGGCGAGTGCGTGGCCGGTCGATCGTAGCTGGCGGGTGGGCGTGTAGAAGGTCATGCGGTCGTTGAGGTACTTGGGGCCCAGGTCCTGGAGAGCCTTGTGTGTGTGGGTGAGGAGTCTGAACGTGATTCTCTTGCTGACGGGGAGCCAGTGCAGGTCTCTCACGGTTCCGGTGATGTGGCTGTGTCGGGGGATGTCGAGGATGAGTCGAGCGCAGGCGTTCTGGATGTGTTTAAGTCTTTTTTGAAGTTTCGCTGTGGTTCCGGTGTAGAGGGTGTTCCCGTAGTGCAGTCGGCTGGTGACGAGTGCCTGGGTGACGGTCTTCCTGGTTTCCGTGGGGATCCATCTGAAGATCTTGCGGAGCATGCGCAGGGTGTTGTAGCACGAGGATGAGACGGCTCTGACTTGTCTGGTCATTGACAGGGAGGAGTCCAGGATGAAGCCCAGGTTGCGTGCATGGTCCGTCGGTTTGGGAGCAGTGCCCAGGGCCGGGGGCCACCAGGAGTCGTCCCAGGCGGAGGGTGAGGATCCTAGGATGAGGACTTCCGTCTTGTCCGAGTTCAGTTTAAGGCGGCTGTTCCTCATCCAGTCGGTGACGTTTTTCATCCCTTCGTGTAGGTTGGCTCTGGCGGTGGTGGGGTCGCTGGGGAGGGAGAGGATGAGCTAGATGTCGTCGGCGTAGGAGATGATGTTGAGGTTGTGCTGGCGTGCGAGGGCTGCGAGGGGGTTCATGTAGACGTTGAAGAGGGTTGGGCTGAGTGAAGATCCTTGTGGTACGCCGCAGATGACTTCGGTGGCCTCGGATCTGAACGGAGGTAGGCAGACTCTCTGGGTTCTTCCGGTGAGGAACGAGATGATCCATTCCAGCGCTTTTTCTCGAATTCCGATGTTGCTGAGGCGCTTCACTAGAGTTCGGTGGCAGACGGTGTCGAATGCCGCAGAAAGGTCCAGGAGGATGAGGGCCGCTGTTTCCCCGTTGTCAATCAGGGTTCTGATGTCGTAGGTGGCTGCGATCAGGGCGGTCTCGGTGCTGTGGTTGGCCCAAAACCCGGACTGCGAGGGGTCGAGGGATCCGTTCGTCTCGAGGAAGGCGGCCAGCTGTTTGTTGATGGTCTTCTCGATGACTTTGGCCGGAAAAGGAAGGAGCGAGATGGGACGGTAGTTTTTGAGGTCGGTGGGGTCCGCCGTTGGTTTCTTCAGGAGGGCGGTCAGCTCGGCGTGCTTCCAGCTTTCCGGGAAGGTGGCTGTGTGGAAGGAGGAGTTGATGGTGTCTCGGAGATGGGGTGCGATGGTGGCGTCGGCTTTGTTGAAGACGTGGTGTGGGCATGGGTCGGTTGGTGATCCGGAGTGGATGGAGTTCATCGTGCGGGTGGTGTCTTCGGTGCTGATCGGGGTTCAGTTGCAGAGGGTGGTGGTGGCGGGCGTTGGTTTGGTGGTAGGGTGCGTCGAAGCTGTTGTGTATGTCGGCGATCTTGCGGTGGAAGAACGAGGCGAGTGAGTTGCAGAGGTCTTGCGAGGGAGTGATGTTGTTGTTTCCGGCGCTGGGGTTGGAGAACTCTTTGACGATGCTGAAGAGTTCCTTGCTGTCGTGGGTGTTGTTGGCCAGTCATTCTTTGAGTGCCGTCTTCTTGGTGGTGCGGATCAGCTGATGGTGTTTGCGGATGGCGTGCTTGAGGGCGGTCCTGTTGTCTGTGGTGTGGTCGAGTCGCCAGGCTTTCTCGAGGGTGCGGCAGTTCTTCTTAGATTCCTTGAATTCGTCGGTGAACCAGGGGGTTTTCTTGCTGCCGTGTCTGCTGGGAGGGCTCTTTAGTGGTGCAAGGTCATCGGCGCAGGTGGTCAGCCACTTGGTGAGGTTGCTGGCTGCTTCGTTGGGGTCCGTTGTGTTTGTGGGAGTGTTCTGGCTGAGGGAGGCGGTGAGCTGCTAGGCGGTGATCTTGCTCCAGCATCGGCGGGGGACCTGTTGCGGGTGGTGGTGGGTCGTAATTTTTTGAAGCTGAAGTGAACGCAGCTGTGGTCATTCCAGTGGAGTCCGGTGGCGTGGCTGAAGGAGATGTGCTTGCTGGATGAGAAGACTGGGTCAAGCCTGCGGCCGGCGTAGTGGGTGGGGGTGTTCACTAGTTGCTTGAGTCCGAGGTTGGTGAGGTTGTCCAGCAGGGCGGTGGTGTTTCTGTCGTTGTTGTTCTCCAGGTGAAAGTTGAGGTCTCCTAGGAGGATGCAGTTGGCGGAGTGAAGGTTGTGTGGGCTGATGAAGTCTGCGATGTCTTCGCTGAATTGTGAGCGTGGTCCCGGTGGTCTGTAGATGAGGGTGCCGCGGAGGGTGGTCTTGGGGTCAGTGTATATCTGGAAGTGCAGGTGTTCAGCGGCGGTGAAGGTTTCGTCGGAGTTAGTTGAGATGCGGATGGTGTTCTTGTGTACGATGGTGATGCCTCCTCCTGTCTGGTTGACGCGGTCCTTCCGGG
The DNA here is from genome assembly GCF_964263255.1 of Lissotriton vulgaris. Classification (NCBI taxonomy): domain Eukaryota; kingdom Metazoa; phylum Chordata; class Amphibia; order Caudata; family Salamandridae; genus Lissotriton; species Lissotriton vulgaris. Next base: position 796,511 of record NW_028252859.1, on the reverse strand, counting down.
CGATCTTGTATCCGTCCGGGATGGCTATGGCGATGTCGGGCACTGAGGAGGCGTTCATCCAGGTTTTGGTGAGGAAGGCGACGTCCGGTGCTGTCGTGTCGAGCAGGTCCCAGAGTTCCACGGCGTGCCTGTGGATGGAGCGGGTGTTGAGCAGGATGCACTTCAGGTGGTTGCTGCTGGTGCAGGGCTTGGCGGGGGCCGTTCAGGTCCGGTAGCAGGAGAAACGGCAGGCGAAGGGTCCGTGGATGCGTCTTGGAGTGGCTCGGTAGCAGGCTGGATTCCAGCCAGTGTTGAGTGCGTTGAGTGTTGCGGCGTTGTAGGTCCGTCGGGTCGTCTTGCTTCAGCGGGGGCCAGGGGTCCTGGGACTGTTCACACACACAGGCACTACATACACACAGAGGCGGCTCACAGACACTGGCTCTGCGTGCACACATAGGCACCGTTCACAGGCACTACATACACACACCGGCACTGCGCACACACACCGGCACTGCTCAGACACACAGACATTGCTCACACACAGACACTGCTCACACACACAGACACTGTTCACACACACAGACACTGTTCACACACACAGGCACTGTTCACACACACAGGCACTACATACACACACAGGCTGCTCACATTCACCGGCACTGCACGCACACATAGGCACTGTTCACACACACAGGCACTACATAGACACACCGGCACTGCTCACACAAACCGGCACTGCGCACACACACAGGCACACTCATCACACACAGGCACTGTTCACACATGGGCACTGTCCACACACAGGCACTGTTCACACACAGGCACTGTTCACACACAGGCACTATTCACACACACAGGCACTACATACACACACAGGCTGCTCACACACACTGGCACTGCGTGCACACATAGGCACTGTTGACACACAGGCACTGTTGACACACAGGCACTGTTCACACACTGGCACTGTTCACACACACAGACATTGCTCACAAACACATACACTGCTCACACACACAGGCACTTTTCACACACACAGGCACTTCTCACACACACAGGCACTTCTCACACACAGGCACTGTTCACACACAGACACTGCTTGCACACAGACAGTGCTCATACACACAGACACTGCTTACACGCACAGACACTGTTCACACACACAGACACTGTTCACACACACAGGCACTGTTCACACACACAGGAACTACATACACACACAGGCTGCTCACACACACCGGCACTGTGTTCACACATAGGCACTGTTCACACACAGGCACTACATAGACACACCGGCACTGCACACACACACCGGCACTGCGCACACACACAGGCGCACTCATCACACACAGGCACTGTTCACACACAGGAGCTGTCCACACACAGGCACTGTTCACACACAGGCACTGTTCAAACACAGGCACTGTTCACACACAGGCGCTGTTCCCACACAGGCACTGTTCACACACAGGCACTTTTCTCACACACAGGCACTACATACACACACAGGCTGCTCACACACTCAGGCACAGCGCGCACACATAGGCACTGTTCACCCACAGGCACTGTTCACACACACGGGCACTACATAAACACACAGGCTGCTCACACACACCGGCACTGCACGCACACATAAGCACTGTTCACACACAGGAACTGTTCACACACAGGCACTGTTCACACACGGGCAATGTTCACACACACAGGCACTACATACACACACAGGCGTCTCACAGACACCGGCACTGCGCGCACTCATAGGCACTGTTCACACACACAGGCACTACATACACACACCGGCACTGCGCACACACACCAGTACTGCTCACACACACACACAGACACTGCTCACACACAGACACTGCTCACACACAGACACTGTTCACACACACAGACACTGTTCACACACACAGACACTGTTCACACACACAGGCACTACATACACACACAGGCTGCTCACACACACCGGCACTGCGCGCACACATAGGCACTGGTCACAGTGACTGCAGTGTGTGAGTGTGCAGGGTGAACAGTGTGAGTGTGCAGGGTGAACAGTGTGTAGTGAGTGCAGAGTGAGTGTGAGAGTTACTGTGAGTGCAGAGTGAGTGCGAGAGTGACTGTGAGGGCAGAGTGCGAGAGGATAGTGAGTGCAGTGATTACGAGGGTGACAGTGAGTGCAGAGTGAGTGCGAGAGTGACAGTGAGTGCAGAGTGAGTGCAAGAGTGACAGTGAGAGTGCAGAGTGACAGTGAGTGCAGAGTGACAGTGAGTGCAGAGTGCGAGAACGACAGTGAGTGGAGAGTGAGTGCAAGAGTGACAGTGAGTGCAGAGTGAGTGCAAGAATGACAGTGGGTGCAGAGTGAGTGCAAGAGTGACAGTAAGTGCAGAGTGAGTGCGAGAGTGACAGTGAGTGCAGAGTGAGTGCGAGAGTGACAGTGAGTGCAGAGTGAGTGCGAGAGTGACAGTGAGTGCAGAGTGACAGTGAGTGCAGAGTGAGTGTGAGAGTGACAGTGAGTGCAGAGTGACAGTGATTGCAGAGTGAGTGCAGAGACAGTGAGTGCAGAGTGACAGTGAGTGCAGAGTGAGTGTGGGAGTGACAGTGAGTGCAAAGTGAGTGTAGAGTGACAGTGAGTGCAAAGTGAGTGCAGAGTGACAGTGAGTGCAGAGTGACTGCACGGTGACAGTGAGTGCAGAGTGAGTGCAGAGTGACAGTGAGTGCAGAGTGAGTGCGAGAGTGACAGTGAGTGCAGAGTGAGTGTAGAGTGACAGTGAGTGCAGAGTGAGTGTAAAGTGACAGTGAGTGCAGAGTGACTGCAGAGACAGTGTGTAAGGGTGCAGGGTGCACATTGTGTGAGTGTGCGGAATGAGTGTGCAGGATAAACAGTGTGTGACTATGCAGGGTGATATTGGGAGTGTGCGGGTGAGCAGTGTGGGAATGTGTAGGGGCAGTGTGTGAGTGTGCAGAAAACACCACACACACATACACCACACACACATACCACTCACACACACCATACACATACCACACACACATACACCAAACACACATAACACACACACAAACCACACACACCTCACTCTCTCAACACCACACACTTGTCACCACTTACCACAACACACTCACCCCCACACACTCACCCCCACAGACTCACCCCCACAGACTCACCACCACACACTCACCACTACACACAAAACAACACACACAACAACACACCCCCAGCTGTCAAAGAATGCTTTCACCAGGCACAAACACCAACAACCATCAATGTACGCTTTCACCAAAAACAAACACGGCAATGCATCAGTGCCGCTAAACACCCACGCACACAACAAACAATGTCAGTGCAACTTTCACCAACCACACACATACACCAACAGCTGACAGTGCACCAGCCACTCTTTCAATAGACACAATCATCAACAGCTGTCAGTGCACCCTTTCACCAGCCAGACGCATTACCATCCAGCTCTGTACGCTTGACAGCCACACTCAGTAACAGCTCTTACTGCACGCTACCACCAGTCATACACACCTCAAGCCACCACTACACGCACACCCCAACAGCCATCACTGCACAATTCCGACAGGCACACACATCCACCACCCATCAATGCACACACCAATTGATAACGCATCCACCAATTAATATTGTACCTATCGCACTATGCTGCACTTTACCTTTTAAAGATAATGCGTTAAAGTGCAGCATGCCACCATTGATAACATTCCAATCCAACCCACATATCTCCAACACACACCACATGCTTCCACTCCAAAACACATGCCTAAAACACATTGCCATTTACAATGCCATTATCTCTAACTCAAACATACCCGAGCCCTAATGCATTCCTTTTTTTTTTTTTGAAAACCTTTATTTTAGCATTCAGTAGAAATACAAGCATGGGCCTACAAACGCGGGGGCCGGCCGCTAGACAAATTCAAATTTGTTGATATCACAATACGACACAGCTCATCAGCCGACAACCCAAAGGTCCGGCAGCGATTCAGAGTAAAGCTTGTATTTGGAATGCATAGCCGGAACTCAGGATAAGACAGAGGTTTCATTTTTATATTATATAAGAGAGGATCAGGTGCCATACAATCAAACAGGAGGAGCAGGGGGCAGGGTAAAAACAGGATATACATGTAGTGACCACTATAATGGAGATTTGGCGCCAGAGCATATGGGTCGGTACAAAAGAACACACAATATACATTCCCATGTTGCGCCAATACTCGAGGCCTGCCCGCCCACAAATCAAGATATCATAAAAGTGAAAGCACGAAGTACAAGCATACGATAAGAATCCGAATGATTCGTAGTTACACTGACCCTACAAGAATAAAGAGAAAGAAAGAAAAAAGGCCATAGAAAATAAAAAAGGCAAAATAAACCCCCCCCCTTCAGCCCTCCACCCTGCACCCCTGCAAATGGCTACAGCCTAACCCCACTAGCAGCGTGCCTGTCGCCCCTAACAACTAAAACCCCAAAGGTAGGAAAAAGAAGAGCGGAGGAGGGCATATCCATGTGGGCTCCCAGCCCCTTTAGACCCCCCGCCTGAAACAGCCACCCCCTATCAGTAAAAGATAACCTTATGACAGCAATGTAGAGAAATTAGAGGGTACCGTGGGATACCGCCCAGCCTCTTAGAGCAAACAGTTGCAGGTCCAACACTTGTAAAAGCCATGCCAACCCATCCCGATCCAGCCGATCTTAACCTTGGCCCTCCCGAACAAAAACACGAACCCCTTCCAGCAAGACCCAGAGGCACACAAAGCAGCAATAAAGAAGAGAAGAGTCAACAGAAATCCGCCCATGGCTACCAGCTGGCAGTGAGTCCTCAGGAACCGTAGATGCAGACGAACTCTCCCTCCAAGATGAACATTCCCAATGTGTCTTGAACAGGAGTTGTAGCGTCGCCAGGAAAGGAGAAGATGACCACAGGTGACCACAAAAGAGATGGAAAGTCACAGACAAAAGTCTCCGGGAGGGGAACGCCTGACGATATCTCCAAAGCCGGCAGTTCTGAAAAGTTCAGCAATACCATGCCATCCTCGGAAACACCGTCCACCAGGGCACCATCCAATGATTCCATTACTCGTTTCTTCATGGGGTCCTCGCACGGAGTCAAAATGGCCGCGTTTTGAATGGCTGCAGAATCCCGTTTCAACAATAAGGCCGGGCCCGGTTCCACCAGAAGAATTTCAGATAGGCGCGAGTCCAACATGCTCAGCAGTGTATCCACATGTGAGCGGAATGCCCAAAGTTCTGCCAGTATTAACCGCAGCGATGGCTCATGCATCGTTCGATCCATAATCTCGTGCTCGGTATCAATCACTATCACCTCCCCGGGTGATTCCGGCACCCACGGGGGTGATAGACAGGATCTCGAACGGGCAAATGCGAAGGGTGACCAGTCTTTGTTCGCAACCACGGTCAACCCAGTTAAGGCCGCAGGCCAGTGACCCCGAACCACCGAACCCCGGCGGGAGCAAACCGGGGCCGCGGGACGGGGGCCCCCACCCGCGGCCAGTAGCACGCAGACTCACTCCTCCGTCGATACTGAGCAATGAAGACGACCGCCACCAAATCCGGGCTGAAACAAAGCCTCCACTCAGGTCGACCGGGCCCAGCCTGAGTCTCCTGGCCGATGTTGATGCACTACAGCCCGGCTGTGAAAGTACTCCAGGCCCCGGCTTCACCGCTGGAGCAGGCCGCAAACTTACACTCGATGTAACTCCGTCAAACAAGCTGATAAAAGTTTTCGGATTTCACCATCGGAGTGCGGGACAGTTCATGCACACAGAGACTAGGCATTAAGTCAGGATAACATGCAGGATATCGCGGCAGGTTACGAGGGTCGACGGAGCCGGGAGCCTAAGCAGCCATCTTGCTTGCTGTCGTAGCTCCTCCCCCCCAATGCATTCCTAATGCTTGTTCTATATGTGCTGCATAATGCAGCACACATAGAAAGAAGAAGAAATGAGGAAAACAAATGATATTTCTCCTCGTTACGTGTCACCTAGGGAGGCATATCTTTTTGGCGCATTTCCAGGTTTCCAAGGTCTTGTAAACGTGGGAATGCGTAAAAAAACCACAAGGGAGTTGCGTGGGCACACCCAACCAAAGCCCATGGAACGCCTATCTACAGGGCCGGTTCTACGATTTGTGGGGCCCTGGGCAGACTGGAAAACTGTGAGGCCCTTCTAATTTGCATACTACATGATCTGAAAAGTAGTGCCATTCATTGACTGGTAACTCCCTGGCATTGTTGAAGGGATTTTGCAACAATCAACTTTTGTGAAGCAGATATAAAAGAAACAGTAAAACGCAAATAATAGCCCTAATAATATTAAGTACATCTATTTTAAAGTTGCCTGAAGTGAAAATACATTTTATTAGGCACACTGGGTGAAAAGCTTGGATTAGGATTCTAAAAAAAGTTTATCTTTACTCCAATGTTAAAAAGTGTTTTCTAGGATGGTACATTATGTATATTGTGGCATTTATATACTGCAAATTCAACAGGCAGTTGAGGCCTTTCGAGTGTCAAAGGCAAATATGTGTTAGGATGGGAAGCAGGTTTGTGCACTGTTTCGGTATCATGCTGTCATTCCAAAATTGGAACTAGGCTGGGCTGTCCAGAGGAATACAGGGAAACCCTTCCAGATCCTCAGTGCACAGATGAAGAATGCCTTGGTTTCTTCTTTTTCCCTACAAAAGCTGTTGTGGCTGAGTGTGTGTAGAGAGCCACCCAAAATGGTAAGCTTGTCATCCAAGTAAGCAGGGGTGCCACTCATTGTATATATGTAGATGATGCAGCTGGTTTTGAAAGTGGTGCTGGCTGGCATGGGGAATCTATGGAGTTCCGCCAGGGTGTGGTGAGTGGCCCTATTTCTTCAGACCTTAATGAGGCGTGCTGCCGTTTGTAGGAAGTCCTTAATGGTTGTTGGCTTCCCAGATACACATTGCAAGGTATGGTGTGTTGTTCAGATGATTTTTAAGGAACAAAGATACGAAAGCAAACAAAACAGTTCAAAATTGCTTGACTTGTACTGAAGGCATCTCTTAATTGAGGGTAAAATTAAGCAATAGGATCTAATGAGATAAATGTGGGTGCTGTTACATTTACCTTTTTATTTCAAAGACTATAAAGCAAAGGTGAAATCCAGGAAAAAGGCAGCAGAGTGCTGTACAATCAAAGCATTCTTATTAAGGATTTATTTCAGACAGCAACTAGCATTCTGGGGCCAGATGTTGGTGGCCATTTACCGACCGGTAACGGCCGATTTCGGCCGTTACCGACCGGTAAATGGTCATTTGTGATGTAGGGGCCCTATTTTACCGATTCGGTAAATTTACCGAATCGGTAAATTTACCGATTCGGTAAAATACCGAATCGGTATTTTTACCGATTCGGTAACTTGCAGATGTAGGTGGGACTCTTCTGAGTCCCACAGGCCTTACAGAATCGGTATTTTACCACCCAATCCAATTGGGTGGTAAAATACCGAATCCAGGTGTGCATGCACATGTGTGCATGCACACCTGTGCCATATAACAGACAGACATGCCCTTAGGGCATGTCTGTGTGCCACATGTCACACATGCCTGAATTCGGGGTGCCAGAGGGTGTCAAAGTGACACCCCCTGCACCCTTGCAACATTCGGCATTTACCGAATCGGTAAATACCGATTCGGTAATGCCCATTGATTCCTGTGGGCTTCAATGCCCATAGGAATCAATGGGCATTACCGAATCGGTATTTACCGATTCGGTAAATACCGATTGTTACAGAATCGGTAATTCAATTACCGATTTCACCTACATCTCCCCCCTTCTATTTTACCGATTCATAAATACCGAATCGGTAAAATTCGGTATTTATGAATCGGTAAAATAGTATTACCTACATCTGGCCCCTGGCGTTTTCCATCCCAAACTTTCATTGTTAAATGTGAAACTTCTAAAAGTCCTTCCAAATAATGTGATACTATTGTAGACATGTGTTAAATGAATTTATTGGTGACAATAAAATACAATAAAAAAGATTGTTTATCTTAAAAGTATGTATACTGTGTACGTAAAGCACTTTACATGCATAGTGGAAGAAATACAGGTCAAATGGGATACTTTCATTGTATTTTGGTTTTGATTTCCCCCTTGTCCCAGACCTAAAATTATATTTATAGGTGGTACCTTCCTTGTTCTATGCTTTTTTGCAACCCCACCTTCCCTCTGTGATACCTCCACCTAGCTTCGTTTTGCCTCCCACAACCTTCAGTAGTAATGAGAAAAAATTGCTCTGATAGCTGCTGTGTTTTTAGGCCTCACAAGCGAAGCGAGTGAAAATCCCTTTTACTAGGGTTTCAAAGATGGACCTTGAAATTCCACACAGCTCGTGCATGTGCATTTCAAGGTCCATTTTGATTGGGCTTTGCATGCGTGCTGTTTTATAACAGAACACGCAATAGGCCATAGTCGGTCGCGTAGCTCCGCCTATGGCCTATTGGTGTCTGTTACACGCACCAAAGTCCATATGTTTTCAATTATCCCGTTAGGCACGATAATTGAAGACATATGCCTGGCGCGCGCTCACCACTCTCTGCCATGTAATGGGATCGCTTTTGCGATCGCTTGAAGTGCAGCTTTTTTTTCTCTCCCCCGAAGCTAGAAAACAATGTTCTTGTTTTTGGTTCTTCTTGCACTCAGCGCCGGTACATTGCTAGGAGAAGCAGTGCGTTTTTAAAACCCACGCGAGAACGAGCGGCTGCTCAAGCACATTGAGCGGCTCTCGCAGGACCTGGCCGGCCTGCAGCACTTCTTCAAGCAGATGCCGGCGGCCGCCACCCAGGCTTCAGCAGCCCCCAGCAGCAGCAGTCCGTCAGCGGGCCCAGCGGCATAGACTGCCGGTGACTGCCGGTGACTGCCGGTGACTGCGCACCAGCGGACCCGGACTCTTAGGACGATGAGTGGGCAGGTGGGAGGGGCCACCTCTTGAATGGGACATGTACCTGAGGGCTGTGTACAGAAGTGAGCTTGGCTTTTATCGCACAAACACTGCAGGTACTATCCCTGCTATACGTATTTATGTTACAGGCAGAGCCGTCATGTTGAAAGGTCTGTTCGTTTGTGCGATGCTTTAATAATGCTCGTTTTTTGCCTTTGGCAATGGGGGAGGTTAAAAAGCCTCCAATTAATGTTTTCTGCCTTAGACACAAAGTGACCTCTTGATATGTTTCTGTGTTCTGGAAAAGACATGTCGTGCAAAGAAATTCTCTAAAAATGACTAAACCTAGAGATTAAAAGCCTGTTGCAGTTTTACTTTGAAGACACAAAGTGCCATCTTCATGTATGCTTACCACATAACAGAGCTACTTCCCTGCGCTCTGCACACACTCGTTTACAGCCTTGTATACAGAATAGGTGGAAATTCCACCTTCCCTCCCTATCCCAGGTAGACGCCAACAGCAGACTATCATAAGTCACTTTTATCAGGCATTTCTGCCAAAGTCACACAGTCTCCTGTCCCCTTTTGTGTCTATGGTAAATAACTTTAAAGGAGTCTATTTTTTTTTAGATTTCTCTACGTGTTTATCGTCTTTGATAAAAAAACAGGCTTGCTTTGTGTGTTTTCATTTCGTGTCTTGATGCTTCAACTTTATGTGGAGTGACGGTCAAAGCTGCCCACTTTGGAGCTGGGGAACCAGCTTCGAGTCTTGGCGTTGGCTGATAGTGACTGGGTGAGGGTGGGAAGTGGTTGTGTATATCCCCCTTCAATCTGCACACTTCTTCCTGGCTCTCTTCTCTGCATTTTAGTGTGAGCATGATTACATGTGTGCGCGCGTTCGTGTATGCACGTATGTGTGTGTGCGCGCCAGTCTGATTGTGTGTCTGGATCTGTATTTGTGTGTGAGCATGTGTGGCTCTATGTGTGTTTGTTTAATGGCGTGTGTCTGGATCTGTGAGTATGTGCGTGTGTGATTGTATGTGCCTGCTGTGTGGATCAGTGTGTTGGATAGTGTGTCTGGATCTATGAATCTGTGTGCCTGTGAGTCTGTGTGTATTTGTGCCTGCGTACGCGTCTATGCTCCTGCTGCTCCTTTTATGGGATCACTAGGGGTCTCAGCCCAGAGAGTCAGTCCATGTTTGAATGATTTATAGTGACTGGGTGAGGGTGGGAAGGGGTTGTGCCTATCCCCCTCCAATCTGCATACTTCATCCTGGATCTCTTCTCTGCATCTTAGTGTGTGCGTGCGTTCGTGTATGCACGTGTGTGTGCATGCGCTGTCTGATTGTGTGTCAGGATCTGTATTTGTGTGTGCGCATGTGTGGGTCTATGTGTGTTTGTTTAATGGTGTGTGTCTGGATCTGTGAGTGTGTCTGCGTCTGTGTGTCTGGATCTGTGAGTCTGTGTGTATGTGCCTGTGCAATTGTATGTGCGTGCCGTGTGCATCAGTGTGTTGGATGGTGTGTCTGGATCTATGAGTCTATGTGTATTTGTGCCTGCGTACGTTTCTATGCTTATGTTTGCCCGTGGTTAAGTGTGTATGTCTTTGAGTACGAGTCTGTATGTGTACGTTTGTGTTTGTATGTTTTGACATGTGCATAAGTACTTGTTTCCTATTCAGTCACTAGCACCAGGAGGCGCTGTCCAGCATCATCCGCAACATCTTGAGACCTCACGGGAAGTGATGCAACAACCCTCTATAAAGATCACAGGTTCCAGTCACTTTAGTTCCCTTTTATGCATGCCACAACCAACGCGGGTATCCGTACCCTCTGACTATTTCTGGGGCATTTTAGACCTGTTTTTTTCTTTTAAAAAGACTATCAGATTAATTTAGAAAACCTTTTATATGCGATTTCAAAGACTGATTCTCAAAATGTACATCTGTCACAGGCACAATGTATTTTCAGAATGTAAAGCAGTCACTGTGCACAGTGACTTCATTGCAAACTGAGAATTATATACAAGAACGTATTTCTCCTTTTAAATCAACAGGCTTCTATAGCTGTTATGCACCTACGCAAAGCCATCACAACTGACACCCCTGCCTACTTGACTAACTAGTTTGCCATCTTTAGTTGCCTTGTTAACTTTTTGAGTTGGGAGTCAGCCCTATTACCCCCGCCACAGCAATGCCGAGAGCTTGTTTCCCTACCCTATTACTCTTCACCCAACAGCAAAAGTTCACATCAAAGATAACGAGTCAACATAGAGCATTTGAGTCAGAGCGTTATACAACACCACATTTTCACAACATAGACAAGTATAGTTGACAAATGCCACCAGCAGCATAGGTATACGCTTTCTAGCACCTAGATGCTGAAACGTGGGAGGAACCGAAAGGAGTCGTCACATCTGAAATTATTCCTCTTGAAAAGTTTTCCGAGTTTTTATTTTTTTAAATCATCGATAGGCCTACACACAACACATTTTATACTTTTAAAGATGCGAAAGAAAAGCAATGACTGAAACTTGGCAACAGGTCTTTTCAACACGTGCACCGAAGTTCTGCTGATTAATGCCAATTGAGAAATGGCCTTAGAGCCGAAAGTGCACTGAGGATGGGAAACAATCGAAATTAAACTATTCAATTAGAGAAGACACTGTAACCTATTGAAATTCTAGTATGCACAATTATAAAGTGCATTTTTGATTGACACCTGATGTGGATAAAAAATTTTTTTTAATTTGTCAATGAAAATTAACGAGCACTTTTCTTAAAATCACACTTGAACGTGACATATGTAAAACAAAACAATGTTTTATAGCTGTACAAGCCTGTTGCTAGATGTTCGTGTACTTGGAGACACTCATTGGGGTTCAGTGTTTGGGGTGTGGTGTGCTTCTGGACCAATGAACCCCACCCAGAAGTCCCACTCCTGGCCCAGCAAATGTCAGACAGTGTAAAAATACTTACAGCCGTACAGGTCCGCCTGAACATTCTTTTACACTTTTTTGCCGTTCACAAAATCGGTCGAACAGAGGCCTGGACTTAGCATACAATTCGACACCTGGGGCAGGCAGCCGAGTGTGCTAGACAAATATATTTATATTTATTTTCTCCACTGGGAAAACATTTTCTCAGTCAAAACGTGTACCTTTTAACATTCATTCTCCTTCCTAGTTTTAACTTTCAACCGTCTTGCAGAGTGCTGCTGTACAACATGCCTAGAAAACATTGACAAAGCCAATATCTTGCATAGGCGAGACCTATTGGCTTTGCCAATGTTTGTCCTCATTATCACAGAAGTGTGATGTACAATGGCCTCTCTTATGTTTGATTTATTAAACTCTAATGTTGGCTCCTGTGTAATAAGAATCTTGTCTAAATATAAGGTTTACAGACAACTAACTTGCCCTTGGTTCACTTATGGTAGGGCAGAGGGCATGAAAGTTTCCAAGTTCCTGTTTAAAAACCAACACTTTTAATAAATTCCAAACATGTTCATGACTCGGCTTGTGCACAAGCTCTTAGAGCCAAGCCAGACATTTGGCTGGCCTCTCCTTGTTAGTTTGTTGGCTAGACATTAGTGCTGCTATCTGAAGTGGGAAGCTGCTGTCCTATGAACTCTACATAATTGCGAGGGTTCATGAGGAGATGCCCCCTTTCTCTGCATCTCGCAGCCATTTTGGAGTGGTGCGAGACCTATGTGAGAGGACGAGTAGTATTGCAAGGATGCCATGCGACTTGGTGCAAACAAGGAAGTGGCACCATTTGACTGCTGTTGAGGTGGTAAAATACAGTAATTATCAGTGTTCATTGTGCCCTAGTGCCACTGCACCTGCTTTACCAATAATAGCTGAACCCCTGGAGAGGACACCACCCTCCCCGGGGCTCACATCCATGGTCCAGTGCTGAGAAGACCTGTGGAGGGAAGTCCTGGGAAGGGGAGTTCTGGGGAGGGCCCCGCCATCTCCTGGCCTTCACAGCACTACACCAGGACTGCGAGGCCCAGGGTAGGTGGCTGCCACCTGGCCTTTGCAGCCCTGGGGCAGTGCCCCTCCACAGTCCCTCCTCATAGTCCCAATAGTCACAATACAGTGCTTGAAGAATCGTGAGAGGGGACCCCCTTCTCTCGCCCTTACAGCCCTGGAACAGTACCCCTCCACTGCCCCTCCTCAAAGTCATAGTGTAGTGCTTTGAAACTCAGGAGAAGGAGCCCCTTGTCTGGTCCTTGCAACCCTGATGTAGTGCCACTCTGTTGTTTCTCCTCCCAGTCATTGTCCAGTCTACTTCAATTATACGGCAGGAGAGGGCCAAATGATGTGGTAGTGTTGAGTAAATTATGCAGCAATAAAAGGCAAACTATACAGCACGGGTACTCATAGTACGGCCCGGGGGCCGCCAGTGGCCCGGCAAGCCTTCCTTGGCGGCCCACGGACCATGCAGACATCGTACCTGTGTTTACATTTTTTTTTATTGTGTCAGCAAACACTGCCTTTTGCAGTAGCCCGGATTCTCAGAGACTCTGCTCTGTGGGGGCGGGGGATTTCAGTGATTGTCAGAGTGGAGATGCAGGGGCACTAAGAGGTGAAATACAACAACGCTTAATTAACATATTAATGGTTTTTTAACCGGTTCCATGCTGATGACGGAACCGCTCCGTCATCAGCCTCGGTAGCGCTGCGCTGATGACAGAGCGGTTCCGTCATGGCCCGCTCGGCGTGCCTGCGCGGCGCTGATTTCATGCCTGCGCGACGTGTTCTATTGAGCGGGCGGGCCGTGACGGAACCGCTCCATCATAAGCACAGCGCAACCGAGGGTGGTGACGGAGAGGTTCCGTCACAAGCATGGGAGCGCCGCTCGGCCCCCCTCCCCCCTAGCGCTGCGGCAGAATTGCCGCCGCAGCAAAGGGGTTAAAGACCTGTGAAGTACTCGGGCGGCTGTGTGTGCGCGCAGGGAATCTGTCTCAGCCGGGGCTGAGGGCTGACACACACATACACAGGGCGAGATGACAGAGGGAGATCTTCATTAACTTTCTTGATCTTCATTGGCTACTGATTCGAAAAAGAGGTGTGTTTAAGTGGGATCGCTGACATATTATCGAGGGACAGAATATCGACCATCAAGAATATCGTTGAAAAAATATCGACAGACAAAATATCAAGTTTCTAGCTACAAACAGGTAAGTACAAAAATATCGAGTTAAAAATATCGTTTACTAAAATATAGTTTTTAAAAATATCGACTTTACTAAAAACAATGTTAAATTAAATTAATATTAAAAAATAATTACTAAAATATACTTAAAATACTTACATTAACTTATAATAATTAAATAATTAATGAAAGTTAAAAAAATCTTTAATTCATATTTGTTAAAACATATATATATATAGTAACAAAATATAATAAATAATAGCCAATATTATTAACGTACAATAATAAAAGTATAAACATTACTATTCCCACTCCAAAGAGTGCAAGCGTAGGGAAAGGGTTGGATAGCGTAGGGGTTAAAATTACTATTCCCACTCCAGTGGGTGCAACAGTAGGGAAAGCGTTGGATAGCGTAGGGGTAAAAATTAATATTCCCACTCCAGTGGGTGCAACAGTAGGGAAAGCGTTGGATAGCTTAAGGGTAAAAATTACTATTCCCACTCCAAAGAGTGCAACAGTAGGGAAAGCGTTGGATAGCGTAAAGGTAAAAATTACTATTCCCACTCCAAAGAGTGCAACAGTAGGGAAAGCGTTGGATAGCGTAGGGGTTAAAATTACTATTCCCACTCCAGTGAGTGCAACAGTAGGGAAAGGGTTGGATAGCATAGGGGTTTAAATTACTATTCCCACTCCAGTGGGTGCAACAATAGGGAAAATGTTGGATAGCATAGAGGTAAAATGTACTATTCCCATTCCAGTGGGTGCAACAGTAGGGAAAGCGTTGGATAGCGTAGGGGTTAAAATTACTATTCCCACTCCAGTGAGTGCAACAGTAGGGAAAGCGTTGGATAGCGTAGGGGTTAAAATTACTATTCCCACTCCAGTGGGTGCAACAGTAGGGAAAACGTTGGATAGCGTAGAGGTAAAATGTACTATTCCCACTCCAAAGAGTGCAACAGTAGGGAAAGCGTTGGATAGCGTAGGGGTAAAAATTACTATTCCCACTCCAGTGGGTGCAACAGTAGGGAAAGCGTTGGATAGCTTAGGGTTTAAAATTACTATTCCTACTCCATTGAGTGCAACAGTAGGGAAAACGTTGGATAGCGTAGGGGTTAAAATTACTATTCCCACTCCAAAGAGTGCAACAGTAGGGAAAGCTTTGGATAGCGTAAGGGTTAAAATTACTATTCCCACTCCAGAGAATACAACATTAGGGAAAGTAAATACTTCATATATTATTTAAAAATGTAAAAATGAATATCTATTAATAATTAATTAAAAATAATTTAAAATGGTATATTATATAATAATTAATATATTAAAATTACAAATTAACAATAAATATTTCAATTGATCACCTATTAATACAAATTAATTAAAAATTAACAGTTAATTATTTAATAATTAAACATTATTTAACAATTATTTCCAATTAAATAAATTTAAATAAATGTAATTATTTAATTAATTAATAATATATTACTTTCCACCCTATTCCCCTATAAACCCACAACCCGCTACAGAAAATAAATTATTAAAATTAACATAATTAACAATTAATCAATTAAATTAAATTAATTGGCAAATAAAATCTTTATAATTACCCATAAATACCTAATTAATAATTAATTATAAATAAATACCAATAAATAATTTTACATATTTAATTAATTATAATTTAATTACTTCCCATCCAATTCCCCTATAAACCCACAACCCGCTACAGAAAATAAATTAGTAACATTTACATAATTACCAATTAATCAATTAATTAAAATTAATTACCAATTAAAATTTCATTAATTAACAAATATAAATTAATTAACAATTAATTAAAAAATACTATCAATAAATACATTTACATATTTAATTAATTATAATTAAATTACTTCCCACCCTATTCCCCTATAAACCCACAACCTGCTACAGAATTAAATTACGCAATAATTATAAAAACAAAATTCATTAATTAAAATTAATTATAACATAAATACACACTTTTCACACATATTATAACATAAAAATACACTATAAAAAATAGATAATATTAAAAAATCGATATTTTTAACTATCTATATTATATACTTCGATATTTTAACTTTCTATATTTTTAACAATCGATATTACATCACTTACCTTAAAAACGATATTTTGGTTATCTATATTCTGTCCTGTCGATATTTTGTCCAGTCTATATTTAGAACTCGATATTATGTCCAATCGATATTTTGGACTCGATGTTATGTCTGTGCACCGTTTAAGTGTCTTAGTATTTGCCATAAGTCCTTATTTAGCAAAGTACATAGCTAGATGTGTACACCATTATTTGCTATACTCATCCACGACCACGAACTCTCTGCTCAAGCCTGACCAATCTTCTCTCAGAACCCTGGTTTCACAAATGCGTAGATGTACATTTTCTATCACTACAGTTAAGGACTGGAATTGTTTCCCCTTTGCACTGCAAACTGTTTGTTACCATTTAGGAAACTCTTAAACCCCCATCTACGTAGTAAAGATGCTTCCTTGGATCTTGGTCTCAGCATCAGGACCCTTTCTTGTTAACTATGCATTGCAAATAAATATAAGGGTGACAGAGGGAGGGAGAGGGAGACAGAGGTTGACAGAGGGAGGGAGACAGAGAGCGGCAGTCAGGGGGAGACAGAGGGAGGGATACAGAGGGAGGGAGGGAGACAGAGGGTGACAGAGGGAGGGAGGGAGACAGCGGGTGACAGAGGGAGGGATAGGAAGGGAGACAGAGAGAGGGAAGCAAAGAGGAAGGGAGGCAAAGAGGGAAGGAGACAGAGGAAGAGAGAGGGAGATAGGGAGTGAGACAGAGGGAGGGAGACAGAGGGAGGGAGAGAGAGATAGGGAGGGAGACAAAGGGAGGGAGATGGAGGGAGAAAGAGGGAGGGAGACAGGGAGGGAGACAGAGGGAGGGAGACAGAGAGAGGGAGGGAGGGAGAGGGAGACAGAAGGAGTGGGAGGGAGGGAGAGGAAGACGGAGGGGGAAAGAGGGAGAGGGAGATGGAGGGAGGGAGACAGGGAGACGGAGGGAGACAGAGGGTGAAAGGGTGGGAGACAGAGGGAGGGAGACAGAGGGCGGGAGACAGAGGTAGAGAGGGAGGGAGAGGAAAGGGAGGGATGAAGAGGGAGGGAGACAGAGGTAGGGATGGAGACAGAGGGTGAGAGGAAGGGGACAGAGGGAGGAGACAGAGGGAGGGACACAGAGGGAGGGAGTCAGAGATAAGGAGATAGAGGGAGGGAGATAGAGAGGGAGGAAGACAGAGAGGGAGGGAGACAGAGAGGGAGGGAGAGGCAGGGAGGCAGAGGGGGACAGAGAGAGAGGGAGACAGAGAGAGAGGGTGAGAGAGGGTGACAGACAGAGGGAGGAGGGTGACAGATGGAAGAGGGCAACAGAGGAGGGAGGGAGACAGTGGAGAGAGACAGAGGGACGGAGACAGATAGAGACAGAGGGACGGAGACAGAGGGAGACCGAGGGAGGGAGACAGAGAAGGAGACAGAGAGAGAGAGGGGGACGGAGGGAGGGCGACAGAGGGAGGGCGACCAAGGGAGGGCGATGGGAGGCAGACGGAGGGAGGCAGACGGATGGAGAGGGAGGGAGTGAGAGTGACACAGAGATAAAGAGAGAGAGAGAGAGAGAGAGAGATGTGTGTATGCCGGGTCTGGTGGCTCAGTGGATGAAGGCGTCTGCTGCAGGGACCTGTGTTTAACCTAATGATCACAATTTTTTTGTTTTAGCCCCGTCCCCACCGGTGCGGCCCTCAGCCACAAACCACACTGTACATTTGGCCCCCGAGAGAAAGTTTGTGAGTACCCATGCTATACAGCATATTGCGGAACATTTTGTGATAGTATTATTTCATTCTTTTGTCTATTTTTTTTACTTGGTAGCACTGTCTGGACATTGGTTGCTCCACATTAGTACGAGTTTAATACCCAAATATAGCAATAAGCAACAGAAAGGTTACCAGTCCAGCTTCTCAATGGGCCTTCCACTGTGCTGCCACAGGTTTCACTGCATTTCTAGTAACTTTTAAACTATTTGAGCTAGAAAAAAAATAGCTTTTTTGTTAAAATCTGCAGATCAGGCAGCAAACCAAGGATTATGTGGCAAATGCGGCAATTCTATAAGTAAGCATTAATCGCAACGGCCACACAATTGCATAATTCAAGTAGGCCTGGCCATAGTACAGTGCTTGGAGGCTCAAGGGATGGGGTTAAGGCTTCTCTGGGCCTTGCAGCTATGATGTAGTGCCACTAAGGTTGTCATCTGGCGGTTTTTGGCACCACCAGTATTTGGTATTTTTAGCACTTATCTGTACATATTTCGAATAGCAAAAATAAATAGAAAACGCTTTTAAATGTGTTCCAGAGGGCATTAACGACCTCTGGCTACCAATTAAAGTAAACAGAGACAGGAAATTAATGCTACAAATGAATACATTTGATTTTGTTTAAAGTCCAATTTAGTTTCATGTTCAGCCCCTGTAGCCTCTTATAACATCAACAAATGGCCGTAATCATTTCTTTTGGCAGGATTGCAAACCTAAGTGCTACTATGCCTGAATGAGGGAGCTGCCTCCTCTTTACCTGCATGAGACATGTCCTGGGGGCCCAGCGGATGCGGGTACCTTCGTGGGCCTCGGACACAATGGCTAACACAAAAAAAGATTATGAAGCCCCCAAGGAGCCACAGGCATTCTGGTTGCCTGGAAACTGCTAAAAAAACAGGTGCACAAACCTTGAACTTTGAACTTTGTTTCTAAACCCCAGCACTGCCCTGCCCTTCACCTCCCGAGCTGTGGATCTGTCACCTCCCCATCCCTAAAAGTTCATCACACCCTTGAAAATTTGATGTGCATGGCCAATAAACATCTTGCTTTCAGAAAGCAAATGGAAGTGGGAGAGGCACAAGAGGAGCAAGCTGCAAGATTGGAGAAACATCCGAAAGCCATGTGGACACTGGGAAGCTGCCCACACTGCCCATGCCTAGGACCGGCCCTGCCTACCCAGGGCAGAGTAGCACAACACAGAGATTTGCACTGCGTTGTGTTATTTCAGATTTTTGGAGCCACGGTTACCCGCGCAAAGTGGCTATGCATGACTTCAAAAATCTGATTTAAGTTTTACATTGCTCTTGCAGTGACGCAGAGCTGATCATAAATATGGCCGTAAGTCAGTGCTTAATTTGAGCCAGTGGTTTTGGGTGCTCAGCAACGGCACTTAATCAGCAACACCGGCACTTTTCATGAGCTGTTAAGGACACATCTATGGTAGGCGGAGGAAATTAAGTAATTTGCCCAGAATCACAGGTTGTTGAGCTGACACAGAGACTCGAACCTTGTTCCCTAGCTCCGAAGTCTACAGTTCTGGCCATTACGCCACATTCCCTCCCAACTTTCTTGGTTAGTAGTTGGTTCTGTTTTAGGCGCCGCTAACAGAAGAAATGCTGGTGCAAGCTGCTTCCTGACGGGACCCTCGCTGCTTATTTTCTTACAAATTAACCACTGCCCTAAGACCCCGACAGCACAGCGCAAACTCACAATGGTGTCCCCACCACAACTCGTGGAACTTTGTTGCAATCGACTCTGTTACGTCAGCCAGCCTCCTGGCCGGAAGTGCCATGATGCTTCCTTGCCACCAGGCTTCTGAGCCGGCCAAGTTCTATTTGACGAATGAAGGCCTTTTTGTTTCTCTATGCTCCATGCACCATCAATAAACACACACAACCCATGATTCATCCCTGCCCAGAGGCGGCAGCCATCGTGACGGTGTCCAGCACAATGCCAAACACACATCCATTTAAACAAACCCTGATCGGATTAAATACAGTTGCGAAGGCTCCGTTTTCTCAATTTGCTCCGTTAAATAGCATCACTGTGAAGCCGATCATTATCTCTGAGTGCTGGACGCCTCCGGGAGCCTCCCCGGGTTACAAAAACATCATTCAACAGGAAAAAGAGTGTAACAAATTAGGACTGACGGAGCAAGGCGCTGCCCCACAAATGCTGAAGAGTAAACCGCTGTTGCGACAGTGTCAAGTAAGTGAGATGTTTGCGGCAGATTACAGGAGTTTCAGTGGTTCTGCAAATAACTTAGCAACCGATTGCCCAAGCGCCGTGTTTATCACTCCGCTGCAAAGATAACTAAGGGACAGGATTACATTGGATTACGCTTGGAAAACATGGGTAGGGCTGTGCTACTTCTGTACAAAAAACGAAAACAAAACAAGCATTGGCAAAGCCTATAGGCCTTGCTTTTTCAACATATTGGGTTTGCCAGTTGCTTTCGACCTGCCAATAAACGATTGACACAGGGTAACTGCATGTCCACCTGACAGTGTTCCGCTGACCTGCGCCTGCACCTATTTATTAATTTATGCATTTTTATATAGCGCGAACTTTACCCGATGGTGTCAGAGCGCTTTACGATTCCCGTTCCATTACATAGGGACTTCAGAGTGCATGAATAACATAAAATATACAAACAGATAAACTCTAAACTCACAGAAGAATGGTAGTAAGTAAAAAATTCTAACACAGATACTAGTGTTTAGAGTTAAAAAATGTATACAAGTTTCAAATTCACGCAAGATTACATTTTAAGAAGCGATTAGTGTTGGACAATCATATATGACATATTTACAGACATGATCTTCTCACCGTCGTTCAGTCAGGGCTTTCAGGGTGCTGTTGCGCTTACGGGTGGTGATCTTGGGCCTGAGGGATCCCCGAGCTGGTTATGGCCCTAGGAGTAGAAGACCGGGTGGTCGGAGGCGGCATGCTGGATCCTGGGGCTAATCTTGAGCTTGTGCTGGGCTCCAGCTGTGGGAATAGGGAAGACGCTCAGGGCAGCGGATCCGTGCCACGAAGTCAGGTCTGCCGCCGGGCTCAAGCACCGACAGCACTGGGTCCTGACCTCCGCGGTAGGGTCTGTCCTCGAGGCACCCCTGGGGGACACTCTTGCTACTTCATTGCTCCTGCGCTAGTCTCCGGCCTCTCTTGACAGCATTCCTCCGGTGCCTCTGGTGAGGAGTGCCTCTCTCCTGGGCCTCGTATGCATGTATAGCGCTGCTAAGAATAGGGGTAGGAGCATGGGCCTACTACCTCCCCTGGGCCTCGACGCTCAGGAAATGCATCTGCAGGGCCCATGGAAGGGGTTCCTTCTCCTCCGGGCCTTACATCCCCTCACCATAGCTGGGAGGCTCATAAACATTTGCACGTTTGGCCTTCAATTTCTCATCCTGTCTAGCTGCCCAGTCAAAGGCACCACATGATTATCCCTCATGTTGGTGGCTAAGCACTTTGAACTAAATTTTTTTTAAACTTTACTTTCGAAGGACAGGCAACACTCACAATTTAAGCACTTTGGGGCATATGTAGGTAGGCGTTTGGGATTCGCAAACGCGAATCGCAAACGCGAATCGCAAACGGTGCTTTGGTATGTAGGTGGACATTAGCAAAATAAGGAATCGCAAAAATAGCGATTCCTTATTTTGCTCAAGCATTTAAGGAATCGCAATTTTGCGATTCCTTAAATGCTATTTAGGAGTGAATTTTAAAATGTGATTTTGGCTTAAGGAATCGCAAAATACCACCTACTCCAAGTAGATGGTATTTTGCGATTTCCTTTCAAAATGCATATGCCGAATGGGACACTCATTCCTTAATTGCGATTCGCAATTTGCAAATCGCAATTAAGAAATGTTAGAGATTCGCAAAAAATTGCGAATTTTTACCTACATTCCATTTTGCTATTCTCAAATAGCGATTCCTTAAAAATCGCTATTTGGGAATCGCAAAATGGAAATTACCTACATATGCCCCTTTACGAGCTGTTAAAGAGGTGCTTGCCAGTGGCAAGCAGGAAGGTGTTACAGCACAGGAGGGGTCTTGGTCATGCTGGTCCAGGAGCACCTTCAGCTATTAAAATGCCAGCAGCCTTGAATGAGTTAGTGAAACTTGCAGTTGTATGTAGTGCTGACTCACCCCAAATGCATTGGAGTGCTTCACATGAGCACTAGTTACCCTATACAAGGACATATTCCTTTTTTAGGCATGGGGAGATTAAGTGATTTGGCCAGAATCAGGGGATGTTGTACCTACGCTGAGACTTGAACCTAGTTTCTGAGTTCCAACTCTGCAGCTTTCCTGTAACACCACATCCTCTACCCTCCTCTAGCTATGATCAGGACCTGTCCAGGGATTACACCTATGATATCTTATTTCTTTCATTATTCGTGTTTCAAAATGCAGCCTTATTGTCAGATCATTGGACGAGGCACAGGGAGAGTATTATTCGCCCTGGATCTAACAGTTGGTTAAATTAGCAGACCTAGGAGTGTAGTGCACTGCTACTTGGGGCTAAAGCTTTATATTTACCACTGTATTGCTTTTGGTGGCAATACAATGTGACTAGGCACCTTTCTCCTCATAGGTAATATTCAGTCCATTTTTGAAACCACAGTAGCAGTTTTTACATTGAATTGAAATACTCTCAATCTTGCCAAAAAGGGGAATAGCAAAGCAATGCTAATTGAAAAAATGATTGCCCAAGAGAATACAAATTAGACAAATGTGAGGCTGGGATTAAAAGCCATGTCTTCTCGTTCCACATGTCCAACTAGTTCACGAGACCACAACTGAGCTCTGAGTGATTCTGGTGGCATGGTGAAGAGGCTCCCCCTTCCAGGGAATTGTCACTCTGCTATGGGCGCTGTCCAGCTTTAGAACATAGTGTTTATTTCCACCATAAAGATGCAATTAGATGTCAGATGTCAGATATTTTAGTTCCATAGCTAAAACATTCTCACTGCAGCAGGTTCTGTGGCACTGGGTGGTCACTGGAAAGTGTGCATGGTAGATGCTGATATTCACCACTGGTGTTTCAAAGCTTAAGACTATTTTATTCTATTTGAATTCCAGAATTTCTACTTCTTCATTTTGTACTCTTATTGCTCAAAATGTGCAATAGCGCACAGTCAAGGCTTACTCCAGGAGGTGGTAAATGGATTAAAATGTAATGACACTTGATAAACTGAATCTCCAGTTGAGTTATTGTATTACATGGCCTGCTTTAGAGGATGCATTTAGAATGAAACTTTAAAATTCCTCTATGTGACTCATAGTTCCCTTGTTCTCTAACAAATATCTTCAGATATATCTGCACTAGCAATGTGTCTCCTCACACACAGGTGTCTCTAAATGCACAAATTATCCTGTGAGATGATAATGGAAAATTACCCACCCTACTGGCTGAGCCATAGCTGTGTGGACTAGGGAAGGCGATTCTTCTCCCCTGGGCCTTGCAGCACCAGACCAAGGAATGTGAGACCCAGGGAAGAGGGGCCACATCCCATGGACTTTGCAACACTAGAACATAGCTATTAGGCCCAGGGGATGGGACCATTCTCACCTGGGCCTTGCAGCTCTGTATCAAAGCAGGGTGGTCGATGGCAAGGAACATCCTTCCCCTGGGCTTACTGTGCTACACCATTGTTGCAAGGCCCAGGGAAGAGGGCTTCCATATTGTGGGCCCCCTTTGATAGGACCTCGGAGATCTACACAAGGTTGCAAGGCCTAGGGTAGTGGAGACCCCTTGCCGTACTCCTCCTAGCCAGGGTGTAAGCCAGTGTAGCCAGTGCAAGGCCTTGGAGAGGGCCCCTCTCCTCTGGGCCTCACAGCCACGGTTCAATGCTATGAGGCCCATGGGTAGTGGGCTTCTTCCCCTAATTCTCTCAGCGCCTCACCATAACTGAGAGGTCCAGAAGAGGGACAGGGGCTCCCGCGGCCCTGTCCCTGGGTCCAACGGAAATTGATTTACAGCTCTGTACCATAGCTCTGTGGATGGGTCCATGTCAGGTGCATAGCCATCAGTAGTGCATCAGATGACGTGGCACTTAGCCCAGAGGTATTAAGTGCCCAATGTTCCCAAATGTTAGCTTTATTTTACTGTACAGCTAGTGAAGGATGGTGAGGCAACACTTTTATTTTTAACAAGGGCTCATGGCACCATTGCTGTGCAACTTGCGCCTCTTCCCTAGGCCTCACAGCCATGTTCCAGAGCTGTGAGGCCAGGGAGAGGCCTTCCTTTCTCTGGAACTTGAAGCCATGTTTAGACACCCAGGGCAGGATGCACCCACCCATGAGCATAGCAATGCTGGACCATGGCTCTGAGGCCCATGGTGGGGCCTCACTCAGGACTGTAGCTAGCAGTAGCGCAGCAGGTGCAGTGACACCAGGGCTCATGGATGTTAGGGACTAATGCACCCATATTATGGCTATGTGTTAAAGTCTGTCATTATTTTCTTGCATTAAGGCCCATGCATACGTAACTGTGCCATTGGTCCCTCCTCCCATGCACCACATAGTCACGATCCAGAGCTGAGAGGCACAAGGTTGGGAGTCTGCTGCCTTGGGCCTTGCAATACTGGCCCATGGTTTTAATGCAAATGGGAAGAGGCCCCTCTGAAGGGCACAACTATCAACAGTGTATTTAGCAAGTGCAGTGGGACCAAAGTCTTGTGGGGCTAAGGACCTCATGCACCCAAATTATGGCTGCATTATAGTATCCGCTCAGTGACTACAGGGTAGTGGGGAGGAAAAATTGATCTTGCTTGCACCAGGGCTCATTGCAATGTTGATAGAGCACAGGCTCCTTTACGCTGGATCTCACATCCATGGTCCTCCGTTGCAAGGCCTAAAAGTGGGGTTGAGGGTCTTCCGTCACAGTGCAATGGCTATGAGCCCCAGGGGATGAGGCCCTCCTCCGGTACGCAGCTATTAATAGTGCAGCAGGTGCAATGACACTGGAGCCTAGGGTTGTTATGGGCCCAATTTACCCAACTTACGGATGTGTTTTATGTCCAGCCAGGGGACGGCGGAGAAAGAGAGGCCCATTTACCTTACTTCACCACCACCCATGGCACCATTGCAACACGACTCTCCTGGGCCTCACAGACATGACCTAGGACTCTGAGGCCTACAAAAGAAGGGGCAGGGTGCGGGACTGTTCTTCATTTTAGATGTTCAACCTGGATCGTGCAGTAAGCTCCTACAGGATACCAAATGTCTCCTTTTTTTTGCTTGTCAAGGGGCTGATGCAAGAAGCAGGATAATTAATAGGGGATGTAAAACACACAATTTAGCTGGGAAGCTTGGAGTATCCCATCCCAGTGGGATGCTCCATGACTGACTCTGGGAACAACTGCTGTGCAGAGGCGTGAGGGGGCCAGTGTTTGCTAACATGGTAACTGGGAGGAAGGACTTGTACCACAGAAAGTAACCTACACAGACCACTTTATTCAACTGTTTACACATAGGGGATCTAAAAGGAGAGAAAACCGAGAATGCAACAGCCCTAAATGAACAGCACCGATCCTAAAATGTTTACTTTAAGATAATGGGCAGTCAGCCCCTGAGATAAGGGCAGATAAGGGGTAAAACGTCAATGAAGAAAATTACTTGCCCAAGATCAAATAATATGGTCAAGAGGGAGAGCCGAAATTCCACAACATGACTGCTTGTTTCAAGACTCGTAACTCTCCCAGTATGTCACATGCTTCACCAGTTAAAGAGAATAGGGGGGTCTAATTTAGGACATGATGTAATAGAATTAAAATACAAAAATGGAACAGTGGCTTTTGGTAAGTTCTACGCAAACATCTTCTTGGTAATACCCCAAGCACAGTAAGTGTCCTACTATGTAATAATAAAAAGTTGGCTTCTGTCCTGGGGAGGGGGCCCTTGGGATAGGTGGGTGAGGGTGGAGCCAGTTCTTGACTTCTAGAAGTTAGGGATTGATTCTTTTCATCAAAGACTCCCAACCATGGCCCAGTGCGGTGAAATCAAGGGGTGGACTATAGTGGGAAAAGCCAGACCTTCCTTGCGCCTCACGGACATGGTCAAGTGCTACAAGACTCGCGAAAGGGCCGTGCTCTGGCCTTGCAGTGCTGGACTGTGGATGAGAGACTCAGAGGGGCCTTTCTCTCATGGACTTGGCAGTCCTGGTCAAGCACTGCGAGGCCCAGAGAAGTGGACCCCAGGTTTGCCTTCGAATACTTCTGAAGTTCAATACAAATACATTCCAGTTACTTTCCTGTCTTCCAACCGGTGTTAATGCCCCCAGATCCCAGTCTACCTGTGAAATGGCTAAATACATTTATGACCCATTATAGAATGACTCACTTCCATTATTTTTTATCTTTAAAAGCACTGCAATGTTTTAATAAGCAATGTGTTTACCTTGCAGCATAATAAATAATTTGATTGGCCAGAGGCTGGCCCCTCGTGTTATTAATTGAGGTCACCGGGGTGGCTACCCCCAATTTTCAGCCCTCTGCTCCACACCATTTGTCTTTATGTTTTAAGCACTTCCAGTTTGAGAGATTTTGCATTGTTGATGAGGCAAGGATTTTTTTGCACTATATTATTGTATCCAAAGACGTTCTGTTGAGATTTTTGCTCCTGTTCAGAAAATTAAAATATTGACTGACTAGAGTAAAATGTCCTCACCCCCTCAAGGTTAGAATAATGACCCCTTACCAATGTTTAAGATGGCCTTTAAGATGTCCGTAGAAAAATATCATACATTTATTACCAATGTGCTGTTGCGCAGAGTTTCTCTGCGAAATGCTGGATGCCGGTGCTAAACAAATAAATGAAAGGTCGATGAATGTTTTCCCAGTAATTGCTGTTCTGTCCCTCTGCTCTGTCCAAGGGCTCCACACTACCTTCCTACAGTTAGCTGTGCAACAGTCCTAACATCTTCATACAATTTGCCTTCTTTCAGTTCTCTGTCATGAAATATGTTTGTGCTGCTTGATATTTGCAACCAAGGAAACACACTTACTCCTACCTTTTGTTGAAGGTTGTTTACCTGTGTTCACAGCACGGAGGGACCATGCAAAAAGCTTACAAATACTTAGAAAGTTGCAGATGGCCATGCAAAATGGTTAGGACACCCACAAAGTAGGTAATTTGTGGGGTTCTCTGAATCAACTACAGTGAAAAATATACCAAGGACCTTCCTTACAAGTGGGCAGGAATATTGTGACTGCTGCCCTAACGTCTGACGGAATTCTAAGTGATTCTGGCTTTATCACACCCAGTGATTACAAGGTGAGATAAGTTACCAGCTCATGTTGAATTTCTTCTGATCAAACCTGTTGGAATTTAACAGTGGCCTATGGCCTGTAACTGTCAGAACATCCAGATTGTGGTGCGGGAAGCACCACCACCTGCATATTTTGCTCTATTTTCAGTACCAACACCACCACCAACACCATTATCAAGCATAGCAATACATTGGCAAAGCCAATAGGCTATGAGGGCCGACTTTGATCTGTTTTTACATGGAAACCTAATACTCATTAATTCCTATTGCCCGTGAGAAAATTCACAGTCCCCCAGTCGCAAATGTTTTCTGAGGGATCCAGTTTTGGCAGATCGATTTTTGAGATAAAGGACTGTAAGCGTACAGTGGATAAAACAAGGAGAGTTCTACTCTTTGGAAATGTCAAGTGAAAGCAATAGACACCCACAGGCACACATATCAATTTCCAAGATGCAACGGAAATAAATGTAATTTGCCTTCACTGCATACACTGCTCACCATTTCGAGTGGAAAGCAGTGGTATCTGGCCACCTGGAATATCCACCAGTACCCATTTTAGCGACCATAGCTGTGATGCGCTTTTATTACAGAGAATTTAGTACATATCTGCAAGTGCACGTTTATTGGACAGACTCAATTAAATTTAATAACAATATCGATATTTAACCTTAAATTGGAAAATCTATGCCTATCGATGGAAGTCATGCTTTGTTTTTTTCTTGTAATTAAATACACACAGTCACGGTACACAGCATACGCGTGTATTTAATTGCTGGCAATCGATCAGAGTTTTATTAACTGCTTGATTTGTTTATTTCTCGTAAATTGGAAAGACTGTAGTTTTCAAATAACTGGAACACGTTCCCATGCAAAGCCTAGAAGATGGCTCTTTGAGTTCAGGGGGGCTTGGTATATTTTGTTATCAGAAAGTCTGAATTATAGTAATACCAGCTCAGCATTTCATCCTTCGCAGATTCACAAACTGAATATCATTAAATTGGGTAAAAGTAATCTCTGTTATTTACAGCACAAAGAACAGCTAGAACTGCAATATAAGAACACATTGTGGTTATAAAGCCACCGAGCACTGCAGCTTGGTAACATTTGCAGCAGGAGTAAGTTATTCACTCAATGCACGGATTAGCATGTGCTACCCTGAATGCCAGAGCCAGGCTGTAAAAGGTTATATGAAGACATGCTACAACCTTTCCTCTTTACTCAACTGTTGCACACAAGTGTGGGCAGTAACACCAGTTCAAAATAAATAGTTTGTTGAACCCTGGCTGGCTTCTACAGGATATTAAACAAGCATTGGCAGTAAAAGGTGCTTCTTCAGTTAGTGTTGAGTTTATGTGCATGTGTGAGTAAGTGGATGAATGCAGGAATGAGTCAACGTTTGAAGAACTGATGGATCAGTGTATGGATAGATAAGCGAGTGAGTCCATAGATGGATGGATGAAGCTGTGCTTGGTTGAATGGGCGGGCGAGTGAGTACATGGATTGAGAAATAAGTGCTTTGTAGGATGAATAGTCGAGTGAGCTCATGGAGGGAGGTATGAAGATATGAGTCTCATTACAAATGTGTACATAGCCTGGGGCACGCTTTCTATCATAAGAATAATATGTAATGGGCCTTTTTTCTCTGGCCATCAAACATTGTTACAACCCACCATGCACAGATTTATTTGCATACAACAGATAGTGCATGGGAATGATGTCCAGAATACGTCAGGAATACGGCAGGAAATGCCACTACGATTCCAGGAGTCAGAAACATCATGCTATAGATGTCAGCGTCAGCAATGTTCCACCAGTGTGCACCACGATGCCCATAATGTGCAAGCAATAACTACCTTTGTGGCAGTGTCAGCATTAGCCAGAAGTGTGCTTGATCATACCATGGATGCCCACAGTATGCCAAGAATTAATATCATTATACAAGCATCACTGTTTAGACAGGAATAGTATACATTATGTCTTGGATTGCACCAATGTGCTAAGAATTACTGCCTTTTCCGGGCCCAGAATTATTAAGAAGTGGTTGCCGTTATGCCATGAGTGGCTAAAACATGCCAGGTACAGTTGTGTACTAGGAGTGGTCAGCATAATGCCTTGGGTGCCCACATTATGCCTAGGAGTTATCATCATTATGCCAAGAAACGAAAATTGTGATAGAAACCTGCAATTGTGTCTCTATAACTGAAATTAAAACACCCCCCACACACACACACACTCTCTCTCTCTCTCTCTCTCTCTCTCTCTATCCCTCTTTCTTTTATCAAAGTGTGAATTAAACATTACTAAGGTCTGTGGTCTTTGAAGCGTCTCAATCTCTCTCTTGATCTCTACTTCACACCATTTTCATCTGCAGTCTCTGAGTTAGACACCGTATTTTCTCGCAATATCTTTCTGAAACCCTCCATCTGCATATGTCACACCTCATCTCTTTCCCACTCAGCAGCCACTTTTCATTCTCTCCTGCATCTCCTTCTCTTCACCACACTCCCACGCCCAGGGGTGGACTGGGAACAGCAACCAGCCCTGGCAGATTGCTGCTCGACCGGCCCTGGGGTGGGGGGGGGGGGGGAGGGGGGGTTACTAACAAGAAGCACCGCTCCCACTTTAGTTACTGGGGGCCGATATTGCAGAAGTGCTGCAAAACCGGCTCCGAGTGACAAAACCGGTCCCTATTGGCACAAAGTCGGCCCCCATCTCTGCACACCACCGGGAAGTGCCCGGTGGGCACTACAATCGAAAATAGTAACACTTAGTTATATTGCTCAATGGCGATAAATATTACTACTGAGGATTGAGGATGGCAAAAAGAAGAAGCACACTCACAATTATATATATTCTTCTCTCGTTTTTGCTTTATAGTACAAATATCATATTGAAATATGTCATACAGAATAGTTCATACAAAAAGACATAAACAATACATAAAAGTGCGATGTGTCCCAAGTGTATCAAAACAACCAAACTAACAATACACAAAACATAAGTACTCTAAAGGCACAGTGGTTTCTAAATGAATACATATACTGGAAAAAGACCCAAAATAGATATTGTAATTATTATGAGTGAATCTACACAATCGTAGGCACTCTGTTTGGGGGTTCTATTCCACGTAGCGTCGACGGCGTTTCGACCCTTTGGGGTGGGGGTCTCGTCAGGACAGGAAAATGAAGAACATCTAAAATTAAAAGTACGAAGGGGCTGTGAATAAACTGTATGACAGTTATATATATTTTGATAATTATTTGGAAAATAGGGACCTAAATACCTTATTTCTATTTCTATGATCACCCATGCGTGGTAAAAGGAAGAAAAGGATTCACACACTTACAAGTGACCCAGCCGGGCACTGTTGGATTTGTCGAAAGAGAAAGGGAAACAAGAGAGCAATTGGTGAGAAATTATTGCCATCTAAGTAGTTTAAGAGAAGGAGCACCGTGTCTAGATTTAGTACTTACCACTTGTAGTGGTCGGGGAATACGCAATATGTAGCGCAAGGCAATTGTATTAAAATCTTGTGGTAATGTTGGTTACACCTGATGGAGTAATGGACACCCTAGTTACATTGCGTTTACAGAGGATATGTGTCAAACATTACAAACTAGCCTGCTTTACACTGATGTGTTGCCCATAAAGACTGTTTTACACTGATATCTTGCTCGTAAAGAATGATGATGTTCTGTTTGAACAATACCTAATTTAATGTATATGTTTCATGGAGACGGTATTTGTCAAATATTCTATATTGATATGGTGTTTGAATACCTAATATATGCATATGTATATAGATATCATTTCCAAAATATTATATGATAGGTATACTTCATTGTACATACTATAATGTAATAATTGCAGGCATCTATACCTATGCCGTATGCCGGAATTATCGACGCATAGTAATGTGCCACTCTCCGCGTTGTGATTACTCCTAAGTTAATTGTATCCGGGCCATGTACATATGTAATTTTGACATATCATATAGGATAAAGGACACATCCATCGTTTTAGCCCTCTATAGTGACTATTTCCAATTATTTTTAATTAGGGAATGTTGATTGTCATGCCGTGTATAAACATGCTTATGCACTATTTTAAATTGGGGATGCCCCAACAAATACGATAGGAATAAGGTCCCAATGAGTAAAATACATCATTCACAAGTGTGCCTTAGAGTTGTATTTACAAACAGGATCGAGTAAAAACACTCGGTTTCCTGTAGTCCGTTTTCTAAGCAATTGACCCCAGGAATCATGGGTTCAGCCATCGATTCATTGATCTGACCGCGCTCGAGTTTTCTTAACTCGCGCGGTGAGGTCTTACACGAACTAGTAGAGCGGGAGCGTGAGGAGCGAGACACGGAAGCGGGAAGCTGTAAGACGCGATTGAGCTCTGCAGCAGTGAGGTACGTCCCATTACATCGCGTTAAAATCCCTTTTTATTGCGATATGTGGTAAGAATGCTTCGCATATCATATGTAACAAGTCCCCCCTTTTTTATTGAAATAGGTACTATCCTCATATAAACATTGATACAGACATTACCCTCGTCTGATATAATCATTGGTATAAAGAATCGGATAATATTGAGATATTCTATCCATGACACACCCATTGCAGGTAATCAATTAAAATTGTTATGCTAAAGGGTTGCAAGTATGACGAATTGTAAACGCAATGTAACTAGGGTGTCCATTACTCCATCAGGTGTAACCAACATTACCACAAGATTTTAATACAATTGCCTTGCGCTACATATTGCGTATTCCCCGACCACTACAAGTGGTAAGTACTAAATCTAGACACGGTGCTCCTTCTCTTAAACTACTTAGATGGCAATAATTTCTCACCAATTGCTCTCTTGTTTCCCTTTCTCTTTCGACAAATCCAACAGTGCCCGGCTGGGTCACTTGTAAGTGTGTGAATCCTTTTCTTCCTTTTACCACGCATGGGTGATCATAGAAATAGAAATAAGGTATTTAGGTCCCTATTTTCCAAATAATTATCAAAATATATACAACTGTCATACAGTTTATTCACAGCCCCTTCGTACTTTTAATTTTAGATGTCCTTCATTTTCCTGTCCTGACGAGACCCCCACCCCAAAGGGTCGAAACGCCGTCGACGCTACGTGGAATAGAACCCCCAAACAGAGTGCCTACGATTGTGTAGATTCACTCATAATAATTACAATATCTATTTTGGGTCTTTTTCCAGTATATGTATTCATTTAGAAACCACTGTGCCTTTAGAGTAATTATGTTTTGTGTATTGTTAGTTTGGTTGTTTTGATACACTTGGGACACATCGCACTTTTATGTATTGTTTATGTCTTTTTGTATGAACTATTCTGTATGACATATTTCAATATGATATTTGTACTATAAAGCAAAAACGAGAGAAGAATATATATAATTGTGAGTGTGCTTCTTCTTTTTGCCATCCTCAATCCTCAGTAGTAATATTTATAGCCATTGAGCAATATAACTAAGTGTTACTATTTTCGATTGCACCACTGGAACCATTGTTCTTGATATAACTGTCTGCCCTGGTTCCTTGTGAGTAGGGTCTCCCTTGTCTTTTGTGAAAGACGGTGGGCACTACAAGCAGTCTGGCCTTGCCCACGCCCAACGCTGCCACTCACCTGCAAGCATTGCATTTTCATTAACTTTCACTCCGACTTTATTTGGACAACTGTACCTTCTTCACACATTTTCCCACAGCATCACAATTACAATTGACACACCTGACTGAAGATCGCTATATAGGTTCTGCAGGGATTTTACGAGCATATATTGTGAACCCCTTTATTACCCAGTGAACTCTGTAAGAAATCCTCACTGCCTTCATTCAGGCTCAACTTCAGCGCTTTCCATCCAGGCACCTTGTCACATCTATCCTCAACCTGAACTCGCACACAGGCACTTAGCAGATACTCTATTCATAGAACACACTGGACAAGATTACTATGCTGCACAGCAAACTAAAGAAGCACAATATCTCATAACTGCCAACTCACACAATGCCACCGTGTGGCACACAATATCGTCTCCCATCACAGGGTCACCTGGTGAGGAGCCACTATCACACAACGGCAGAGAAAACAAGCTCAAAATCACTATAAATAGTGGGTTTCCAGCTTGTTTTCCGAGGCTTTGGACAGCCGATGTCCATTAAGGAGTGTGAAAACACCCCAGGACAAGGGTACCAGCCTCAACAAACTTTTTTGCGGGGCCGGTGGGTGCAGGATGGGGTTCAAAAGTGCCTCTTAAGTACTTCTCGGGATGAGGTCACGCCACCAATAGGCCACGCCCCTCCTAACACAGTAAGATTTTGGTTCAGGTTGGCAGGTATGATATCTTGTTAAATAAACAAATACTCTTTGGAGATTCCAGCTTAAGTAATGTAAACAGAAACAATATCACAAACAAATTCGAAGTTGACAGGCTGAGTGAGCGGTGTCTGTTTTCCCAGTGGTTGGGTACAAGTGGGGGTGGGGGGGTAGGACTGTTACAGGGGGAGGGGCACCAGTCCCACCCATCCCTTCCCTACCCAGCGACTATAGCAGAGACATGTTAAGCTCGGTGCTGACATTTACACTTCACTTCCAGTGTTTGCAATAAAATCAGCTGGGTGGCAACGTCACAGGCGTGTGCTAAATCTGTCAGCAGGCCTTTAACATAATCAAGGTAGCTCTTACAGAAATAATCAGCTAATACAGGCAAAAGCTGTTAAGTATCGATTCGTAACACATGCAATCCTTACACTTTGTTGGTGCTGTTTCACTGGAATATCGAGGTAGGAATCTTGATGGCACCAAATATCATGAACACAATATCAAAGAACAAAGGGGCATATTATCAACAAATAATGATAATTATCGCTAAGTAGGATTAGCGGCAATTTTTTTATTCCCGTGCATCACAGGATTTTATCGCTGAGATAACGTGCTATTAGCAACATTTATCTCAAAAGCGATAAAATTCCTGGCGATAGCGGCAAAATCCTTGAATATCGCTGAGAATTCTGCAATATTCATGCATTATCGCTAACAGGGTCTTAGCCATTATATCAACCTCCCATTGGATATAATGGCTAAGAACTGGTCTGAGCAGGCGTTCGTTTTTGGAGATATTCGCGCTTAGTGCGAATATTTTTATCGCTACGCCTGTGTTGGTAATAGGCAATA
The DNA here is from genome assembly GCF_964263255.1 of Lissotriton vulgaris. Lineage (NCBI taxonomy): Eukaryota > Metazoa > Chordata > Amphibia > Caudata > Salamandridae > Lissotriton > Lissotriton vulgaris. The sequence goes on along the minus strand of NW_028252859.1, from coordinate 762,079 downwards.
GCGATGTTAGCGACTGCTTTCAGTCGCTAACAGGTTGGGTACGCCCACTTTGCATGTCATTAGCGATAAATATCGCTGACATGCAAAGCGGGCCTAAAACCGCTCGCTATCGCCTACAAGCTGTTGCTAACTGCTGTTAGCGACAGCTTGCTAATAGGGCGATAGAATTATCGCTGCTTAGCAGCTGAAAACTGCAGCTAAAGCTGTGATAATTTCCTATCGCCCCCCCCCCTTAATATTATGCCCCAAAATATCAAAAGCTACCTAAGTATAGATTTTCTCTACCTAACTCCATGTATATGATCCTTGGTGATATATATATATATGTATATAGCTTCAAGGTACATAAATATGGAGTTAAAAATAATAAAATCTCTACTTCTCTATATACGCTTACCATTCCATATTTTGTTCTTCGATATTCTGTCCTCAACATTAATGTATCACTATATGCCTAGCCTTGATACTACAAAGTGCAATCTTCAGAGGCATATGAATTTGCGACAGTACGTTACAAATAGAAAAAAGAAATTATTCATTGATAAAATACACGAAAAAGTATTTGCAGCAGTAACTATACACAATTTGGAAAAATAAATATTTTATTTGCTAATTCTCAAAACCCGCAAACTTGAATTTTTTTGTGCAGCTTCACTCTCTTGGCTTTTCCAATAAGATTATAGAACTGAGGCAAAGGTGGTGAATGAGACTGCCAGTGCAAGGGCACGAACCACCCCACATCCAAGACAATGCTGAATAGTAAACAAGTACTTATGGCAGAGAGAGTAGAAAATCCCCTGGAGAACTTCTGTACTCAGTGAATGCATGCCAGAGGTAAAAAAGGCGAGGTTTCATGAAATCCAAGCCCATCACCCAGGCTTGGCGAAATCTCGTAAACCTGGTAAGTACACCTGCTGTGCCAATGAATTACCCTTGCCAAAGCAAAGCGAATAGACTATTGCACCACAGAACATTACATGTATTTGCCTGCAGATGCTCTTTCAAGATAAGATACCACTGCACCAAAAACAGACACCCCACCAGCAGTAATTATTCCTCAATACCAAATCATAGGTGTCACTCTCACAAACGCATTTTTGGATGAGAACATACGGGCAATGCCTATACCTAGAATGATTCACTGGGAACAACAAGAACGAACCACGACAATAAAAGAGGGGTTACCCTTCAATGGAAACCTGGAAGCCTGCTGAACATACCTATCAAAGAACTTCAAGGCAAGTCTTACAGTGGTGCCATGGTCACCCACAGGCTGTTCATCCTGGTCGACCAGAATACTAGACCTAGTCAACAGGAATTTCTGGCGGCTAAGCTGGAGAAAACAAACCATAACCTATGTTACAGCCTGTGGTTTGTGCAACAGAGCATAGACGGATAGATCCAAAAAATCATGGTGTGTTACATCCGCATTCCACAACAAATGTGGAAAGATATATCCTTAGATCTGATTAGGGACCTCCCAAAAGATCGGGGTAAAGATTCCATACTTGTAGTGGTTGACAGACTACCTAAAATGGCACACTTTGTGGGCTGCTCAGGAGCCCACCTGCCGCTAAATTAGTCAAATTACTTCTCACTCATATTGACCGCACCCACAGCCTCCCAAAAACATAACCTTTGGCCGAGGTTTGCAGTCCCCTTCATGCTTCTAGAAAGCCTTGTGTCCCATGCTACAAATACGCAGTCATCTCTCCAGTAGCTTCCACCCCGATACTGATGGACAGACTGAGAGGGTTAATCAGGACCTGAAACAATATCTATGATGCTACATGTCACATTCCTCAGCCTCTTGAGTGGCACTGCTGTGGGAAGGCAAATTTGCATACAATAATCTGCATCATTCAGCAACACCAATGTCTCAATTTTTTGCTAATTATGGACAGCACCCTCATTGTATGCCCTTGTTATCTTCACAAGTACAAACAGATCTGCCTATGCTCTCCGAGCAATTGCAGCACATATCATTCCTCGCAGTCAAGCTATGCACCAATGTGCATTCCCCAGCAGCCTGATTCAAAGGGTTTGCTGACCAAAAGAGACAACCTGTGCCAAGCTTTCAAGGAGGGAACCGAGTGTGGCTATGTACCAAACATCCCCGCTTTAAACAGCTGCATGAGTTTCAGCCACATTATATCGGGCCTTTTCCAGCGACTGAAGTCAACAACCCAGCGGCTTTGCTTCTTCTCCTACCCCACTCAATGAAAGTACACTCAGTGTTTCACTCCTCCTTACTGAAGTCTGCAACCACTTCTGCTTGTTTCCACCCTCCGCCTGTAATGGTGGATGAATCTGGAGTTGAAGTGCAAGATCTCAAAGGTGTCCAACGAATCAAAGGAAAGTTAAGGTATCTTGTTTCCTGGAAACGCTATGTCTTCAAAGAAGATTTCTGGGAGCCCTGTGACTCCATCCATGCACCACGACTCCTCTGCCTTTTCCATGCGTCTACTCCTGTGCCTCAGCCTCACCCATGTGATGGTCTTTGTGGGGTCATGATCTCACCAGCTCTTAGCCCATCACCTGGTCTCAGCGAAAACTGGTAAACCTGTTAAGCACACATGGTATGCCAATGACCCACTTTGCCAAAAAATCACAATAAACAATTGCACTAGAGAACATTACATGTATATGCATACACCACACCGCAGAATGCTACTGCCAAACCTACAGTATAGGCTACCTGTCACTAAGATAAGTACAGTGACATTGCTCCCTGTCGCATAATCAAGTGAGACTCATAGGCTCCTGGCCACCATGTTGGGTAAGGCCGCCTACAAATACGGGCCGCACCCATTCCAGAGCGCTTGTGATTCAGCGGTTGTCCAGCAGCAGCATTGCACCGCACAACCACCATAGGGTGGCCGCTTCTGCCAGTGTTTTTTTGGGGGCTTGGAATGACACTCAACTAGAGCTTGGACTTTAGACTTTGTGCTCCTCCCGTATAATGTATCCCTATCTCTCCCAATCTGATCCCTCCCATCCTTATGTTTTGTATTCCTTCCCCAAAAATCCTGTAAAGCGCTCAGATACCCACACGGGTCTGGTTTGCACTCTATAAAACTATAACAAAAAATGAATAAATAAATAGTATAAAGAGCATGTGCAACTTAAGTGCTTGTAGGCACCTTTTGTGTATTTGGGGACAACTTGTAAACAATGCGTGTGAGGTGCACAGAGAACTGTGATGACGCCATGTTGTACTATGTCAGCACATTGATTTGAGAACCCGTAAGACCTCACATACAGATAATCCAATGTACTTGCGTTAAGCAACAAAAGAATATAAGAGTTATATAAAGCTCAAGCACCTCTACTCAGGCCTTCACTTGAGAAGGTTAACGACAGAAACTGGTTGGCAGCATCCCATGCAAGTGTGTGGTACCCCAAAATACAGTTGCCCACACCCTTGTAAGTAAAACAGATGTAAACAAAATATTTCAGAGAGTACCAAATGATGCTAGGAGTGGGGTTAATTGTGTGGTGGTAGTTGTAGGTGGTCGCACCAGCACTCAATTGTAGGAATTAGGACTTATTTTTAATCATCAGACTTTGACCCAGAGGAAGCAAGAAAAAGGTGTAAAAGAGAAAAGAAAGGAAAAATAGAAATATATGAAAACAGTGACAATGGGAGAAGGTATGAATGAAAACGGGCCAGCAAAAGTGAATTCAATGCAGGAAGTGTAAGGTGGTGAAAGTTCAGATGGAATTATTACTAGGCAGCCTTACTGTTCGGCAACCAAAACATTAGTCAGTGCTGCAGGTTGGCACCTACGAAAACGTTGGGGATTTGGACTTATTTTTCATGAATTTTTTTGTGTATTTTAAAAATTAAGCACTGAAGATGGTACACAGGATCCCTAATCCAACCCACCCCCTTCATAATAGAAATAGTACTAAGGATGTGATAAAGGGGGCAAATGCAATGTGTATACTGTGGTGTCACCGCTGGCAGAATTTAATTACCTGAAAACCACTGAAAAGATTTATTAGAGGGTTAACACCAAAAACTAAGAGGGCATTATTGGTAAGGACTCAGAAGCACAACAAATTGCAAGAAAAAATAGGCAAAACATTTTCACACATTTTAGAGGAACACTGAAAGTAGAAACAAGATCATAAAGCCAGGTCTAAAGAGAGCAACCATCAGTATGGAAAGGCAAATTATATACAGAGATAAATGCATATTGTTTACTTTGACAGTGTCTACATATTCTTGTGAAACTCATCCATGAATATAATTGATAACATAGCTACATCTCACTTTATACTTGATTGGCCAGCCCAACCATGACAACCTTTGTTGCCTAAAATTAGTAAGGACTTGGAAACCACTGAAGTACATTTATACCCAAATCATGACAGGGAGGGAAGAACCACTCTGCCTGCAGTTTAGTAATAAGTAACCCATACCTTATGATCAGTGCTGACCCTATGAGTCCATGGTTCAGGAAGGATAAAAGTATAGGCCAAGCAAATAAGCAATAAGGCACACTTGTGAAGCAGCAAAAATGTTATGCTTTATCATCATTATCAAGCATATATTAATCTGTGTGCAAATGTCACAATTTATATAACTGAAGTATAATAATTATCTTGTTGGGTACTCATGCAAAATAAATGATCATTTAAAGTTGTCCTACCTGCTACTAGGCCTCTGAGGCTAAAAGATTGTATTGCTGATTTAAAGTTGTTTTTCAAAATGTGCTTCCATGTTTTCTTCCCCTTGCATGAACATGATAACCCTGAATAACTAAGAAGAGGAGCTCATTATTTGCTCGGAGAGAAGTTAGTTTAATTGAGAGTAAGTTATGATTTACATTGTGCATAGGGGATGTGAAGATCCCCCTGTGATAGTCAGTCTGGTCCGTGGTTACTGCCAAGGTTGTGCAGCTGTGTGCGCCTTTCTTTGATGATGGGAAAGTGGGGAGTTTACCTGCATCAAGGGGATGGCATAACCTGATTGGCTCCATCTTTGCGGTATACTTGGGAATGAACTTTGAAGGAATTGTTTTATTTTAACTGTGTCTCTCAGTTTAGTTAAGGCAAAATCTACACTGACTTCACTGAGGGGACCTTTTACTAACTCTGCTACTTGATACCCTATATTCATAACTTCTTGAGTTAGGCTCTTGAACATTTCTGCATTTTACCATGAACCTTAAATCGGTTCATTTCAGGCTTACACCTGCTGCTTAGGGTTTCCCCTTTGCCACTGTCAAATGCTTATTTTAGACTAGAACCGTCCCTTTATGGAACAGATATATATTCTCGTTTGCTTTGTGTACTTTATAATGATTTGCATTATCCATTACTTGATATATCTCGGAGGACTGATTAACAATGCTGAATGTCATGCTCATTTGATCGATTGATTACTGAATGAATTAAGCTGGTAACTTTGACTAACTTGCTATTAAACCTTTATGCTTGGAATCCATCATCTCTGTTGTTTTTGTGGAGCCAAATTGGTTTCATTGTAATCTGAAATTGATTTTTGACTTCAAGTTCACAAGATAGACTTTCAGCTAAGAACAAATGGTTCATACGACTAGTTGCGCAATATGTTTGATGACTTTACCAGAGCTAGAAGGTATAGAAAATTGTGCTGCATCACTTGGAACCTCCCAATTCCATTGCTTTCTTCTCAAGTCAAGTCATGAATTACTTTATTTCGGCCTAACAAGGCCATAAAAGCACAATTAAAAAAACAAGTTGCTTTCTTTTACTTTTAACGCGAGGCGATTGTAGTAGGAAATATCAAACCCTGAATATCGAAGAGACAGAATATTGTAACAACAATATCAAGGGACAAAATATTGACAGAGAAGCCCTTTTCTCGGTCTCCTGCGAGAATGGATACCATTCTCAACAACCAAACTGTGGACATCCCCGACAAGGTGGACATCACTTTGAAAGGGCACACTGTAATCGTGGGGGCCCCCGGGGAAGTCTTCACCAGGACTTCAACCATATTAATGTTGAGCTCTTTCTGATAGGCAAGAAGCATAGGAAGCTTTGTGTCGACAAATGGTGGGGTAATCGCAAAGAGCTGACCACGGTGCGCACAACCTGCAGCCATGTGCTAAACATGATTAAGGGTGTCACATTGGGCTTCAAGATTAGGTCTGTGTACGCTCATTTCCCTATTAATGTAGTCATTCAGGTCACTGGCTCGCTTATCGAAATACATAACTTTTTGGGGGAGAAGTACATCTGCAGAGTGCACATGAGGCAAGGTGTCAACTGTGCACTTTCTCAAGCCCAGAAGGACGAGTTGATTCTTGAAGGGAATGACATTGAACTAGTTTCAAATTCAGCTGCCTGGATCTAGTAAGCCACCACCGTAAAGATCAAGGATATCTGAAAGTTCTCAATTTGTATCTATGTTTCAGAGAACTGTACTGTCCAACAACTGGAAGAATAAGCTTGGTGTCTATGCCACCAACTGAAGAATATCTGTAAATATAAATGGTTTGCCATAATAGTATCAAACAGATCTTTGCGGTGCAAAATTAAAATAGAAATGTATTCTTCCTTGAAAGGGAAGTGCACATACCTTCCACAAATACATACATGTGTTGAACATATATACCACCTTATATGTGGAGTTAGGTATAGAAAATGTATTTAGACTTAACTTTCAATATTGGTCCCTCAATATTGTTGAAGCAATATTCTGTCCTGTCTATATTCAGGAAGCAATATTCCCAGTCTATATCGCTGAGGAGAGGGACCAGGGTTTCTAGAAATTAAAATGATCTTGATCAATATAATCATGTTCCTTATGGCACTGCAAATAAGAGGTGGAAAGAACCTAACCGCTGCATGAAAAACCTAGACTACAGCACATGGGTCGATGAAGTGTTCATCAGTGCATTTCATGTTGTTGAACCCCAGCATTATACAATGCCTGAGTCCCTGCTAAAGAGAATTGCCCTGCCTACTGGAGGGAGCATAGATTTTACATAAAGTGCATGCTAAGTGGGTTTATACAGGTGCTTAGCAGGTGATCCATATTCCAAACCCACTCCTGCTCAGAATACCTGTGTTTGTCAGGCAAGTTGTATTGGGGAGCAGGATTGCACAGGCCAGGACTGACGCATCCTTAAAGAGCTTGTCTCCAGGACTAGATGCATATCCTAGAACACACCCAGGTTCAAGTATTCAGGAAATGGACATTTCACATCACTCACCTGAGAATGATGAAAGGCGGAGATCAGTTGGTTATTACATACTGAAGAGACATTCAGGGCCTGAAGTAGATCTCGGCAGACAGGTTACTCTGTCGCGACGGTGACGGATTTCCCGTTCGCCTAAATATAAATCTCATAGGATATTATGGGATTTATATTTCATTGGAAGGGAGATCCGTCCCCGTTGTGACCGAGTAACCCATCTGCCAAGATCTAAATCAGGCCCTTGGTCTAAACTTTTAACAAGAATCTAAATACACATTAATCTTGAATGAGCACATAATTCCTTAATTTGCACATCCACTAAAATTCAAAGTGGGCAGTGCTATGCAATGAGTGCTCATGTACTTGGTGCTAAACACACTCTTCCACCATCCACCATTGCAAGCTAACTATTGTCTGAAGAGATTTGACTGTCAAATATCCTAATCCAGGCTTCCTCCCCAATAGCGACCAGTATTAGATATTCTTAGTTCCCCTTGACTAGAAATTCAATGTAGAAATAGAAATCTTACCAGCTGCCTTGCTGGGTAAAGAGAAGCTGGAGGACCCTCAGGCCTGAAGGTACCTTTGCCCATGAGAGAGAGATGCCAGGAGTTCCTAACAAACGCCATCAGAGACCCATGCCCAGCACCAGAGCTGAAACAACTAACTATGACAGACAGCATAGTAAGTGGTTGGGGAGGTGGGCATTATTTTTTGTCCAGTGACTTATCTATTTTAATCAGTAAAAAACGGTTTGTTTCTGCTTGAGGTTAGGAAATACAAATGTTTGTGCTTGAGGTTAGGAAACAAAATGTGTGCATGCCTCAAAGGTTTGAACGCACCTCATTCAGCAATAACTGGAATGAGAGATGAGGATAGCATTTATTTCTCCCAGCAGTTATATTGAAAGTAACCTAGGTTGTGTGTGTGTGTGTATATACACACATCAAAAAAATACCCTTTGAGGCATAGAGTGACGCATAAATTATGCGAAAAAGAAGCAGAGAACTCTGGGTAGTTCTTACGTTTAGGTGGAAAGGAGCTCCTGTATAGAGCACCCTCAACGCCAACGACACTCTAGATCTCCTCTGAGTGGGGCTCTATCTTTCTGGAATATATATATATATACACACACACACACACACACATACACACACACACACACACACAAACAAAGGTTAACATGATGGAGTTTTACATTAATAAGGTAGTAAGATTTTATCTTACATTAAAAAACTTTAGCACTTCACTGAAAAAAACAAAGGTTAAAGTGGAATTGAATGTAGGCCTTCTAATAATAAAACACTAGCGTTTAAAAAACAACAAAAAAACGAAAATTCACCAGTTATACGTAACTGACAAAAGTATAACTTGCTCTGCCATAGACTTCCGGTGCCATCAGTGATGTAATATATGAGTTCATATGCAGTGCATCATAGCAGTGCAACTTCTACTTAGCTCAGTTACCAGTTGTAACACACCATACTCAACATTACCCGAATCACTTGTAAACTTGTAAAACACTACTCTACAAAATCCGACTGGATATTACATCCCACACGAGCCACTTATGAATAATTCATCACTATAAATTAAATAATACAAGTTAAGCTCCACCAGCCTCTACCTTTCAATACTAGCACCTTTTCTACTTTGAGAATCAGGACAGGGCAAGTGAACTTGAACTCATGTTTGCTCTCATACACAGGTTGCTTGATCCCTCACCCATTATCAGACACTTTTCCTTAGCTCCAAGATGTATGGCTTAATAAATATTGATTTTAGCCTGCATGCGATGGCCCTTTTCATTCATTAAAAAAACCTGTTGAATTATCACCATTATTATTGTCATGAAGCCATCCCGGAGAACCTTTAGTGAGGATTTGACTACCCCTCAACAAAGTAAACGTTGCAACTCCAGCTTTATAATGTGGTGCATTGTAAAGATCCTCATAAAAACTTTCTACATCAAAACCTGATGCTACAGCTTTCGTATACCCTCCTTGAAAAATGTATCAACTGTTTCTACTACCCCATAGGATTTTGGAGATATACGAGCAACATTGAACTGTACAATACCAAGCAACTCCAAATCTCTGTGGGGCAGATTTACAATAAGTGGCGCATCCCTGCATATTAGCAGGGATGCACCACTTATTGTGCGCCTTGCCTCCGCAACCATGGATGCGCTGCATTTACAATTCGGCGCACCATGGGGCAAAAACAGCACAGATGCATCACGCATCTATGCCGTAAAAGTGGCGCATTGCTGGAGTTGCATCGCAAGCGTGAAGCAGCTCCAGCAATGCTCTGGGGGGCCTATTCTTACAATGCTGCGTCAATCCTTGCACCTGCTTCAAGCAGGCGCAGGGTTTTGATGCAGCAGGGGCCCCAAAGTGACTGAGTGAAATCTTGTACATTTCACTCAGCCACTTTTAGGAGGTGTTCCTGCACTGGAACGCCCGCCCTACGCCAGAACGCCTCCTCCTGACGCAGGGCTTTACAACGTGACGCATATCCCAGATGCGTTACGTTGTAAATATCCCGCACCATGGCGCTTCTTTTGCGCTGCTGCTGCGTCACAAAAGTGACGCAAGGGCGGCGTAAAAGAGGCGCCAGGGGCTTGTAAATCTGCCCCTAAATTTTTACAGACAAACGTTGCGTATTATTATCTAACAAAATAACTTCTGGTACAACTTCAAATGCAAAAAAACTATTTAAAATGTGACCATTACATCAGTAGCTATTTCTGTGCCGAAAGAAAAATTTATTAATTCCGAATAATAACTATTCATCACAATCAAATGACAATTGTGTTTGGGTAAATATGTAAAGAGTCCTGAGAAATCAATGGGAATTTTCTGGTATGTTCCTTTCAGTAAAGTTGCATTGATCAAGCGCATTTTGCCAAAGTTTTCTGACAGAAAGCACTGTCTGCATAAATTAATGAACAGTCCCACCATGTGAACCAATCTTCTTCACCAATTGTGTGCTCCAAGAAAAAACTGTTTTTAAGCCTGTGACCCCTATATGTCCCACATAAACACACTGCACTCGATGCATCCCAAGTGACTCTGGCGGAATACACTTTACATCTCTAAAGAAAACTTGGCCTGCTCCACTGAATTCTGCTGACACTTGATGAAAGCCCCATATTTCCTTAAATAAAGGCTTATGATTAGTGGTTCGACTCTCTCTAACACATACCCAAAACATTCTCATAATTCAAGCCCCCATAGTAAAAATGTTCCCACTCTTATCAGTATCTGTTTAAGCAACACAACAATCATCCTCGAACAAACCACAGCCCTCCTCTTGATCACTAAAAGCAGCTACCTAGAGACCAAAATCTTCTCTGACACTGGTACAACCAATGGATATGTACTTCTAAATTTTACATGTCCTGGTAGAGAACAACTCTACATTTGTTTTTTAATTCTGAAATGCCTCTCCCATAGGATAACATAAGTTTAACTTATTAAATGTAATAAGTGCAAACTTTCAATTGGGAGTAAGTGAGACTGTTGAGTTTGGTGTCTTAAGAATTGTAATTTAAATCCTTTTAAATGGTAAAGGTGGATTTAAAGTCAGAATCCTGAACATTACACTTTTAGAAATGTTGGCATGTTCTTGTCTTAACCATTTGGTGCCTACAGCCTGTGTCCCTGGTCAAATGACTAGGTGGAGCTAGCAACCAGTCTTTGTGTATTGCTCCCAGACTCTGAGACAAAGGGGAATAGGTGCCGGCAGGTTGGCACATCTCTGACTTGATGAGGGGAAGGAGTTGTAACAGTGGCGGCTGGTGACATTTGAAAGTGGTAGGGCGTAAATGTTCAGGATGATTGACTGGTAGCGAATGACATTGTTTCTGTACTCCGAGTGTATACTAATAAATAGAAACGTATTTCATCGCCGTGCAGCTTGCAAGTATTGAATGTGCATTATTTATCATAATTAGATCGTCATTTTCTCTTTCATAGGTGATTAATATTTACTGCCTGGTCTTAGAATGTGCAGAAAGTATTTGTTTCTCTGATATTGTGCAGTGAATGGGGTCCCTTTTGGCACAGTTCTGATTATCACCCATGATTTAAGCATAGGAGAGTCGTTAAAAAATGCATGGGTCTAATGGCGGCACTTGGGGTTTCGATTAGTTCGCGCTACAGAAGGGGATTGTCGACTCTACGCGCTTCCCACCTGCTGCCAGGCCGCACAGCGCGCGCGGCGGCAGGCCTGCATGAGGCAGGTGAATCGAGCGCCGAACCACTTTCACAGCCCAAATGTCACCAGCCGCCACTGCCGGCACTTCTCAGCAGGTAACGTGATAGTAGTACCAGCACTTCTCAGTAGCAAACAGTTGCCGTGGGCCACTGCACTGCTATATTTCCATTACAAGCACTGTGCGTGTATGCAGGGGACGACAGTGCGAAGAGGACCAAAACAAAAGCCCTGGTGTGTCAAAGTGCAAAAAATGTACAGCACTTTGCTACTCACTAATAAGCGTGGTAGAAAAAAAGCAAATAAAGTAACCCTGGGCCGCTAGATTTGACCTCCTTGCTCCTTAATTTACTTTATTGTGGCACCAGTGGGTGGACATAAAAGAATGCTGAGTAACTGTTGGGCGCTGGGAAACTCAATGAGTTAAACGCTTGACGCTGATTGCTACGGTGACCCAAGGTTGGCAAATTGGAAACAGCGACATGAGCATGGATACCTTGCCACTTGCCAGTACCTTCATCAGCTAACAATTTTAACAATTTCAGATTGACTAAACTTTAGAAACCTCACTGGCAGCAATGGGACACCTTGTTCACAAGCCAAGCCAGCATTAAACATAACCATTTATGAACCCCAATGCAGATCCACCAGCTGGAATGGGCCTGTAATTACTCCGACTCCTCCACCAGCTGCCACGATTGCCAAACTGCCATTAAGGTGCGCCAGCGCCAGGAGACAACATGCCAGCTCCACTGCACACCCTCACCGCGCAAGCTAAGTGTTGTGCCTCTCATCTTAATGTCATTGCTATTTTCTATGCTTAGAGTGTTATGCCAGCATGTATTCCATGTTCTCTTACCTGTATGATTCCATGTTCTCCATTCTGATCCTGGCGGTTGCTGAGGCAGGATGGTTGGTACTTGTACTGCTGTGCTTCCTGAATAAACTCACCTTGTACGAGCTCCAAGACCACGTTTCTTCTCTTCATTTTGGCGACGAGGGTGGGATGAGGCAAATTTACAATGAGGCAAAATTAAGATTAGAAAAATACTTTGGAAAACAAATTAATATCGTCATGCAAAGGCACAAATTATATACTGTTCCGCAAAAAGGCAAAGAAACAGTTGATCAAATGGTTGCTCGCTTAAGAGAATTATCCCTGAAATGTGACTTTGGAGCTATGGCGGACCAGATGATTCGGGATCAACTGATAGTACAATGTAAAAATAAGCGCATGCAGCAAAAACTGTGGGCAGCTAAAAACCCTACATTACTGGAAGCCATCACAATCGCTAAAGTCGTCGAGGAATCTGACAAATGCATGGACGAGATGCGTCTTCTTGAGTTAAAGAAGGAAGAGACTGTCAACGTTGTCTCCAAAGCTGATAAAGAACCACCTTCTAATGTTGATAAATTTAACACTAAACCTAAAACTTTTCTTCCCAAGTCTAGGTCTGTTTATAATAATCCTGGTGGGAAGGTGAAATTTGTGGGATGTTATCGTTGTGGAGATATGTCTCATGCTGCTGATTTTCAAGGTTGTTTTGCCAGAGACAAAAACTGCCGTAAGTGTGGTAAGCGGGGTCACATTAGCAAGGTGTGCAAATCTCCTGCATTTAATAGAGTTAGTTTTGTTGAAGATGATGCTTCTTCTCAAGAAATGTTCTTATGTGTGGATGGTGATACTGATGATGACAATGCTCATTTTGTCTTGCAGAAGCCAAGAGCTTCTTTTATTCTCAACAATGTTTCTGTTACCCTCATGGTTGATCCAGGCTCGATGTTTTCCATCATACCTTATAGCATGTATAAGGCACATTGGCCATCTGTACCACTTCTACACAGTGATTTCATGCCGAAAGGTTATACAGGGAAAGTAATTAAATTGAAAGGAGTCATGGATACTTCTTTTCAATTTAAAGGCAGATCTGCTTCGGGCAAGGTTTTCATTTCCGAAGAAGGCCCAGCAATTCTTGGGTGGTTACAACAGTACGACGTACATATTATTCTTGACCCAAGGTCTGATGATGTGGTACTTGCAGTTGATGATTTTTACAATGTTGAAAATGTTCTTTCTAAATTCTCTGATGTTTTCCGTCCTACATTGGGCAAATTGAAAGGTTACTTACATGAAATTAAGGTTAAGGAAAATGCTTCCCCAGTTAGACATGCTTTAAGAAGAATTCCCATTGCTGTTAGGAAGGAGGTAAAGGAAATGCTTGACGAGATGCAAAAGCAGGACATAATTGAACCGGTGGAAGCTTCTGAGTGGCTTTCGCCAGTTGTAGTCACACAGAAAAAGGACGGTAAGCTCCGTTTTTGTGTTGACCTTCGTTCTCTTAACCAGAACATTATTGTCGACAAATTTCCTTTGCCTAACATTTCTGAAATGGTCTTGCTAATGGACAAGGTTAAATTCTTTAGTAAACTGGACCTAAGGTCCGCCTACCATCAAGTTGTATTACACCCTGACTCCAAAAAGTTTACTGCCTTTGTTACCATTGAAGGGGTGTTTCAATTTAAAAGGTTGCCTTTTGGCCTTGCCTCTGCGGCAAGCGTTTTTCAACGCATGATGCATTCTCTTTTCAAAGACTTAAAGCATGTCCACTTCTTCCAAGATGACATCTTGATTACAGGAATAGATGAGCTTGAGCACAATTCTAATCTGTCAAAAGTTTTACAAATTCTTTCAACTGCTGGTCTTACTTTGAAAAAAGACAAATGTCAGTTTTTGTTAACTGAAATCGACTATTTGGGGTACACTATTTCTCAGAATGGTATTAAGCCAAAGGAGGATCTCCTAAAAGCTATCAAGTGTGCTCCTATTCCTACTGACAAAGACCAACTCAAGTCGTTTCTTGGTTTAGTGGAGTACTACTCCAAATTTGTTCCTAATTTCTCACATAAGACTGAACCGTTACGAATGTTACTTAGGAAAGGTGTGCACTTCGAGTGGGGAACTTTACAGTCGCAAGCTTTTGAACTTGTTAAAAGTGATATCATTAATGCTGGCATTTTGACAACCTTTGAACCTGGTAGGGATACTTACGTTACAGTCGATGCAAGTGCATACGGTATTGGCGCTGTGTTGTCTCAGAGGTCGGGAGGAAGTGAGAAAACTGTGGCGTTTGCTTCTCGCTGCCTCAATTCCTCTGAGCGCAATTACGCTGTCATCGAGCGTGAGGCTCTAGCTGCTGTTTAGGGCGTTTCGCACTTTCGTACCTACCTGTGGGGTATGGTATTTTGTCTAAGAACTGACCATAAGCCCCTTCTCAAAATTCTGTCACCGGGCGGGGCCAATAATGGTTCTCCCCGCCTAATGAAGTTTGCTGCCAAGTTACAGGACTACACTTATAAATTAGAGCACATTTCCGGTTGGAGGAATACACAAGCGGACTGCTTGTCACGTCTTCCTGTTGTTTCAGAGGATGTTGGTGAGGATTTGGAGGATGAGAGTGTCTGTTCAATTGCTGCCTTTGAGGATGTTTGTTCTTCTGAATTTCACTCTATTTCTAGAGATGAATGGCATCAAGCCGTCTTGGAGGGTGCTGATTTTGGAGAGTTGGTTGATGCTATTCGTTTGGGATGGAGAAGGGAAGGGAATGTTAAACCTTCTCTGCGTCCCTTTGTCAAATTACAAGAAGAATTGAGTTTGGGTGTGTCCGATGATTTGGTGTTGCGCGGTGAGAGGTTTATACCACCCTCTTCTCTCAGGAGGAAAGTTTTTTGTTTAGCTCATGAGGGACATCTTGGGCAAAACATGACTCTTAAGAGAATTAAAAAGAACTTTTGGTGGCCTGGAGTTGACGATGATGTGCGTAGGTGGGTTGAGTCTTGTCTTCTGTGTAAAGAGAGTGAAAAGAGGTTGAAGATCTTCTCTCCTCCACAGGGCTCCATTGTCAGCTCTTGCGTTTTGCCTTGGGATAAGATATGTTTAGATTTTATTGGTCCCATGGATTCCTTACCTGCTGATTGTAGGTTTGCGTTAGTTCTGGTTGATGTAGCCTCTAGGTGGTTGTGTGTAGAGTTTATGAGGAATATCACCACTGATGCTGTTATAAATAAAGCAGTTAAGGTCCCTTTTTCTTAAGGAAAGTTTTCCGAAAATCCTTGTTACGGATAATGGCACACAACTCACGTCGTCCTCTATGCATTCTTTTTTGGCCAATCATGGAATTCAACACATTTGCACTTCCCTTTACAACCCCCAGGGTAACGGTTTAGTGGAACGGATGAATCGTTTGATTAAGGGTACCATACAGTTGTCGGTGCAAGGACAGAAAGATGTGCGTAGGGCAGTAGAAGATATGGTGTGGTCTTACAATACCACAGCCCATGGAGTGACTGATTTGGTCCCGTTTGAATGCATGCGTGGGAGAACTCCCAGAACTAAGCTCGTCCCGCAGTGGTTGTGGGAAGGTAATGTCGCTTCTAAAGTAGTTCCTGGAAAGATGGGTAGAGTTGAAGTGGGCGACTTGGTTAAAATCAAGTTGGGACGTAGGGAGTTTGGCATGAATAAGTTTTCCGATCCTATGAGAGTTAAGGAAGTACACAAATGGCACGTTGTGCTAGAGAACGGACAAACTTGGAATTTCCGCAGGATTGCCTTGTACGCCAAGGGGCAAGTTTCTGATGGGAAAGTGGTAGAGCAATCTTCCAGTGAAGTGTCTTTGAGGGGTGACTCTCTTCTAAGGGGTTCTCATGTCCCTTCAGGTTCTGCTCAGGGAACTTGTCAATGGCCAGACTCTTTTCCTGTTACACCCACTTGTTCTAAGAAGTTTCTTTCTGTTCCTGGGTCTTCGCAAGGAGCGCCCTCTACTCTGGGTCGCAATCTTATGGGAGAACTCTTCGAGTTCCTAAGAAATTTAATGAATTTGTCAGATATTGATTTTTCTTTTTCTCTGTTTTCTCCTCCTTTCTCTTTCCTCTCGTCTTTTGTTGTTCTTTCTCTTTCCTTCTTACTTGTTTTTTTTTTCATGTTTTTTTTTTTCTCTTTAAGGGGAGGAGATATGTTGTGCCTCTCATCTTAATGTCATTGCTATTTTCTATGCTTAGAGTGTTATGCCAGCATGTATTCCATGTTCTCTTACCTGTATGATTCCATGTTCTCCATTCTGATCCTGGCGGTTGCTGAGGCAGGATGGTTGGTACTTGTACTGCTGTGCTTCCTGAATAAACTCACCTTGTACCAGCTCCAAGACCACGTTTCTTCTCTTCATTAAGCAAAACACATGTTTGGCATTGGCAAAAATAAATATAAAAAACTTACCTTGGCTAGTTCCCGCGCTGACTCCCGACTCGAGTCCCGTCCGAGACTGCAGACTCCCGCCGTCCTGCATTTAGAATGCCGCTGATGCGTCTGACGTGGTCGTGTGGGCTCTCGTCGTCACTGAAGGCTGCAGGCAGCCTCCCTCCCCTCCATGGCAGCCGGCGCTGATTGGTTCGGCCGGCTGCCCTAACAGCGTCATTTCTCCTAGTCTGCATCCTGCAGAACGGAGAGTGGGAGGTGGCTTGGGAGGAGCGGCTTGCCCACTGTTGCTAATACTGTCTGTTTGGACAGCCTCTCAGGCTGTCCAAACAGTCAGGATTAACTACAGTGGGCAAGCCACTCCCCCAAGCCACTCCCCCCTGCCCTGAGGCTCGAGGAACAAGGAAGTTCTGTTCTGCTGACTGCTTTCTCGCCGTGCGAGAAGGGCAGGCAGAAACAAATGGTAGTTATAAATAAATAACTACCATTTGTTCCTGCCATCTTCTCGCACGGCGAGAAAGCAGGGGGGGCGGCGCTCAAACGCCCCCATGGTAGAACCGCTGCTGAGTTGTAACCTACCACACTTGCACATCACATATGGTTTGACACTAGTCTTTTGTGACTCCAGACAAACTGGGGCCAGTGCAGAGAAGCAGGACATTTCTAACACCCCATGAGGTGGAAATCTTAGAACCTTCTCCTATTTCACAGTGGGCACCAGGTTTAAATAATGGAGCCTCAGACCCAACTCTTCATTAAACTTGTGGAAGACTCAGAAGAACTGGTGTGCTGCTCTGCAAGAACGACTAATATTCAGCTGCCCTGCTGCCTGAGTGAAAATGACCTGACCTACATCTTGAACCCAGGACCATCAGAGTGACTTTAAGTGCTAGTTGGCTGGCATCCTGGTGTCATCGACTGCTGGCAGCCCCAGCTTGCGGCAGCCACCCTGACCCCTCACCCTGGTTTGGCATATGGCAAACAACACTCCCAGGGGTCACAATGGTGATGCTCTTGCTGCCACCTACTGACAGCCTTCTAATTGGAGTTCTCTAACATTGCTTGGGTGAACCGTGCCTATGTCAAGTTGGCCGCCATCCTCACAGACTAAGCTAAAAGGAATGCCATGCTTGGATGCTAGGTTAATATGTCCACCATCCTCGAGTTCTCATGCAGTTTCTGAACTCTGTGCCAGCTATTTTTCTTCCTGCACTACTTGAGGGGACTGCTGCTGTCAGAGTGTGCTTGTTATTCTGACTTCTCTGGGCCTGACAGCTCACAGCACATGAACACCCGTAAGAACGGAACTTCCAACCAGCCGCGGTCGGTAGTGGGGTGACCTGCAGGGCGGTGACTGCCGGTCATCCCACTACCGACCGCCGCTGCCTCCAACTCTGTTCAGCAAATCACTGGTGAGCGAGGCACGGGCTATCTGTGCAGGACAATTCCTCCCTGTCTTGGCAGCATAACAACCTATCACACACCTTGGTGCAGGAAAAGAAACAGTAGGAAAATACCTTGATTCTTCTCAATGACATATTCTTGGAGTGCAACCTGGAACGAAAATTAGGGGTGCACTTTCTAGTAGACAATCTTTAGTTTACACTTCAATACAGCGTATTCTCGAACTCGGTCTTTTGAGCCTTAGGGTGAGGCAACTCTGAGGGGGTTGCAAATGAATTTTGAATATTGACAAATAATGTATTGAAACTTGACCGCAGATTGCGTGCGATTTATATAATAAATTGGTGCGTACAATATCCAAGTTGTGATAAAAGGTGTGCTGTCATTAACCCTGATGTAACCTGAGACCTGTGTATTCTATGTTTTCTGAGTGCATAACTTCTGAATTTAAGGAAAAGTCAAGCCAAGCCAAAAGTGCTTCCCAAGCTATGGTGAAAGGTGTGTGATGACTAACCCTGATGAATTCACAATCATGTATGTTGTATGATTACTGAATATGTAACAATTAATCCATATCTCCTAGAGCTAAGGAGAGGCTAGGCTCAGAATGTAGCAAAGGTTTGAAATATGCCTGTATATTTTGCAGGTCTGCTTCCCCTCAGTACCCTTTCTAATTTCTCTTCCCTTGTCTAGCCACTCTGGTGCTCTGTGATATATCAGCCAGAGTCGGAGCTGTTGGAAGCTGTTCTTCTGGAGGGTACTGCTCCCCAGAATCACCTGGTAGTAAGATCTGATCAGAGGGACAGAAATGGTTCTAACCACCTTGAATCCATAACCTCGACTCCGTCTGCTGTGAGTCCTACCCCCCCACCCAGGTGGTACCACCTCAGTCCTAGAGCCTTGGAAGTGGGCCTGAAGGTGCTCTGCCAGCCCAGCTGTGGTATTGTTGGCAGATTCCATGCAGTGCAACATATTTTTGTGCAGCTCCACCTTGAAAATGCTGCAGCAGGGAAGAGCTTAGCGCGCATCCAAGATGGTCGCGTGAGCTGTGAGCTCCCGAGACCCTCGCTGCCTCCACCGACTATCCTAGGCATTAATCCTGTTTTAGACGACGGGTTCTTCTAGCCGTGACTCTCCTGATCTGGAAGACCCTTTTCAGAATTTGATTTGGATGCCGGATGCCTGACTTGCTCCTTCCTGGAGCCTAGAGGCCTACATCGTGGCTAATCCCGGACCTTGGGCATTAGGAGCACCCCGAAAGTAGTTGAACAACAACGGCCTGCGGCATGAGACGGCTGCCCGGGGCCTACTTTAGGTTTCGTTTCTCCTTGGCCGCGAAGACTGGAGATAGCTGTTTTCGAGCCTGCTGGCGACTGCAGCTCCCTGATTGATCCCCATTGACGCCCTGTGTTTCAATACTTTGTGGATTTTTCCCTCGAGGGAGCCATTTACACCAGATCTCGAAAGCCCCAGCGGGGTGGGCAATTCACCATGGCGGCTAAGTCTGAGGGTGACAAACGGTCTCTCAAGACTGCAACTCGTGGTGGCGGGACCCAAGCCTCCATCATGGACAGATTTGCACGTAACAAGGGCTCGCCGAGTGGGACTGGTAAAACCTCGGAAGGCATGGGTAGTGCCCCCCCGGAGTCGGAAGAACGGACTCTTCGAGACGTCATGGGTGCCATCGCCAGCATACAATCGTTGATGGGCCAACAATATGAGACTTTGGCAGCCAAGATCGACACAGTGGCGGTGGACGTGGGCCTGATCAGGGCAGATCTGGCTAAAACCAACGAGAGGGTGAAGTCGTTGGACATTAAGACTGCCAGTCTCACCACGGATGTATCCGAGCTCCAGACTGAGGTTCGTACCTTTCGATCCTCTAGCGATCAGTTTGCCCGCCGGCTCGAGGATTTTGAAGGTCGTGCTAAGCGCAACAACATACGCATAGTCAGAGTTCCGGAAACATCGGCAGATCAATCGACGGACCTTCTTGTTGAAGACCTGATCGTTAACCATCTTGCCCCCAAAGGCTTGAGCAAGCTATTTGCTGTGGAACGCGCCCATAGGATTCCGGGTGGCAGACGCACGCAGGGGACGGCCCGCAGCCCATCATTGCGCAGATCTTCAATTATAGAGACAGAGACGCCATTTTGCAGGCTTCGAGGACCAGCGGCCCCACCAGGTTTGAGAATGCCTCCGTCAACTTTTACCCTGACTTTACTCCCCTGGTGCAGAAACAGAGACTGGCGTTCTCCGGGGTGAAAAGAAGATTACGAGATTTGGGCATGAAGTATGCCATGCTTTTCCCCGCTTGACTGCACATTGAACACAATGAGCGGGTGCTCTTCTTCGATATGCCTGAGGTGGCCAGTGACTGGTTGGACACTTTATCTACGCCTAGAGACAATGCGGATCACACTGGTGGTGCTGAAGGTGGCCGACGGGACCAGGAGGAGTAGAGGCACCAGTGTATGCTTCCATTGTACTGTGCTACGATAGTTTGTTCTCCATGTCTGTTTGTTCTCCATGTCTGGTCGATGGCGCCGCTGCGGTTGTTTTTGCCCTTGTTTTGTGTAAAATTTGTGCTTGTTTTGTATAACCTTGATTTTTTCCTTGTTTTGTCAGGAATTTGTGCCCGTTGTGTTTAATTTTTATTTCCCCTGTGTTGTGGTTTCCTTCCTTGTTGTCCGCCTACCTCGCCGCCCTCCGCCCTCCCTTCCCGCCACCGCCGCTTTTCCCCGCCCCTTTTTGTATTCTGTACCCTCCCCGCTCCCGCCTCCCAGCTGCTCCGCCCACCCGCGCACTTGGCCTTAAATGGCGACCGTGCGACGCAGGTGAGTGTGACCCACTTGTGGGACACCCCCGCGCCGCACGGCCACCAGCTGCTGCGTGTGCCCCTTGCCTGCCCTCTGCCTCGCTGCTGCCTCGTTTTGCCGGTTGCCGGCTGGCGCCGCTGCGGTTGTTTTTGCCCTTGTTTTGTGTAAAATTTGTGCTTGTTTTGTATAACCTTGATTTTTTCCTTGTTTTGTCAGGAATTTGTGCCCGTTGTGTTTAATTTTTATTTCCCCCGTGTTGTGGTTTCCTTCCTTGTTGTCCGCCTACCTCGCCGCCCTCCGCCCTCCCTTCCCGCCACCGCCGCTTTTCCCCGCCCCTTTTTGTATTCTGTACCCTCCCCGCTCCCGCCTCCCAGCTGCTCCGCCCACCCGCGCACTTCGCCTTAAATGGCGACCGTGCGAACGCGCAGCGGTCACGCGCAGCGGGCGCGCCGATTGTGCGCCGAAGGCACGCCAAAGGTAAGCCCGTCTACGCCCGTCCGCGCCTGGACCGCGCCCAGTGCCAGGACCCCTGGCCCACGAAGACCCCGACCGACCCGCCTGACGTACTCCGCCGCCTCCCTCACCGCTCTCAACACCGGCCGACGTCCTGAGTGCCACCAAGCCACACCACGTCACTCCCACGGACCCTTCAGCTGCCACGCCTGCAAGTTCACCTGCATCCGGACCTGCCTCGCACCAGCACCCGCCAAGCCGAACACCAGCAGCACCCACCTCAAGTGCATCCTGCTCAACACCCGCTCCGTCCACAGACATGCCATCGAACTCTGGAACCTCCTTGACACCACAGCTCCAGACGTTGCCTTCCTCACGGAGACCTGGATGAACGCCTCTTCAGCTCCCGACATCGCCATCGCCAACCCAGAGGGCTACAAGATCGTCCGGAGGGACCGAAACGCCAACCAGATGGGAGGAGGCATCGCCATCATCCACAGGAGCACCATCCGTCTCACGACCAGCACCGACGACTCCCTGACCACCGCCGAACACCTGCATTTCCAGATCCACACCAACCCGAACACCACCCTCAGAGGCACCCTGATCTACCGACCCCCTGGACCACGCACACAATTCAGCGAGGACATCGCCGACCTCGTCAGCCCACATGCCCTCCCCTCCGCTGACTACATCCTCCTGGGAGACCTCAACTTCCATCTGGAGAACAACAACGACCGCAACACCAGCACCCTGCTCGACAACCTCGCCAACCTGGGACTCAAGCAACTGGTGTCCACCCCCACCCACCTCGCCGGACACACACTCGACGCTGTCTTCTCATCCAGCAAGGACATCGACTTCAGCCACGCCACAGAGCTTCAATGGACGGACCACAGCTGCGTCCACTTCACCTTCAAGAAAACAATGACCCACCACCACCAGCAACAGGCCGCCCGCAGAAGCTGGAACAAGATCACAGCAGACCAGCTCGCCACCTCCCTGAGCCAGCACCCTCCTGCCAGCTCAGCGAACCCCAGCCAGGCCGCCGACAACCTCACGAAGTGGATCAGCAACTGCGCGGACGAACTCGCCCCACTGAGGACCCCGCCCAGCAGACCCGGCAGCAAGAAAGCCCCATGGTTCACCAACGAACTCAAGAGCTCCAAGAAGAACTGCCGAGCCCTCGAGAAAGTCTGGAGAAGGGAACCAACACCGGACAACAGGACCTCCTTCAAACTTGCCACCCGGAAACACCACCAGCTGATCCGCGCCGCCAAGAAAACAGCATTCAAGGACCGGTTGGACAACAACGCACACAACTGCAAGGAACTCTTCAACATCGTGAAAGAGCTTTCCAACCCCAGCGCAGGAAACAACGACATCACCCCATCGCAAGACCTCTGCAACTCCCTCGCTTCATACTTCCACAACAAGATCGCGGACATACACAACAGCTTCAACAACCAACCAACGCACACCATGACCGAACAACCACCCCCCACCACCACCCTCCACGCCTGGACCCCGATCAGCACCGAAGACACCATCCGCACGATGAACTCCATCCATTCCGGATCACCGACCGACCCCTGCCCTCACCACGTCTTCAACAAGGCCGACGCTATCATCGCACCCCACCTGCGAGACATCATCAACACATCCTTCGACACCGCCACCTTCCCTGAGAGCTGGAAACACGCCGAACTCAGCGCTCTACTCAAGAAACCAACAGCGGACCCCACCGACCTCAAGAATTACCGCCCCATCTCGCTCCTCCCGTTTCCAGCCAAAGTCATCGAGAAAACCGTCAACAAGCAGATGGCCGCTTTCCTCGAGACGAACGGATCCCTCGACCCCTCACAGTCCGGCTTCCGAGCCAACCACAGCACCGAGACCGCCCTCATCGCCGCCACCGATGACATCCGAGCCCTGATGGACAACGGAGAAACAGCGGCCCTCATCCTCCTAGACCTCTCCGCGGCATTCGACACGGTCTGCCACCGCACCCTAGTACGGCGCCTCAGCAACGTCGGAATCCAGGACAAGGCGCTGGAATGGATCATCTCCTTCCTCGACGGAAGAACACAGAGAGTCCGCCTACCACCGTACAAGTCAGAGGCCACCAAAGTCATCTGCGGCGTCCCCCAAGGATCATCTCTGAGCCCCACCCTCTTCAACGTCTACATGAGCCCCCTCGCGGCCATCGTACGCAAACACAACCTCAGCATAATCTCCTACGCCGACGACACCCAGCTGATCCTCTCCCTGACCAACGACCCCGCCGCCGCCAGAGCCAACCTACACGAAGGGATGAAAGAGGTAGCCGAGTGGATGACGACCAGCCGCCTGAAACTGAACTCGGACAAGACGGAGGTCCTCATCCTGGGCTCCTCTCCCTCCACCTGGGACGACTCCTGGTGGCCTCCCGCCCTGGGCACCGCACCCAAACCGACAGACCATGCACGAAACCTGGGCTTCACCCTGGACTCCTCCCTCTCCATGACCAGGCAAGTCAACAACGTCTACTCGGCATGCTTCAACATCCTTCGCATGCTACGGAAGATCTTCTGGTGGATCCCCACCGAGACCAGGAAGACCGTCACCCAGGCCCTCGTCACCAGCCGACTGGACTACGGCAACGCCCTCTACGCCGGTACCACCGCCAAGCTCCAGAAGAGACTCCAGCGGATCCAGAACGCCTCAGCCAGACTCATCCTCGACATCCCACGAACCAGCCACATCTCCGGACATCTGAGAGACCTTCACTGGCTCCCCGTCAACAAAAGAATCACCTTCCGCCTCCTCACCCACGCACACAAAGCCCTACACGACCAAGGCCCGAGCTACCTCAACAGCCGAGTCAACTTCTACGCTCCCAAACGCCACCTCCGATCAGCCAACCACGCCCTCGCCGCCGTCCCCCGCATCCAAAGAGCGACTACAGGAGGAAGGTCCTTCTCCTACCTGGCCGCCAAGACCTGGAACTCCCTCCCTCCCGACCTGCGCCTGACCCAAGACCACCTCTCCTTCAGGAAGAAGCTGAAGACCTGGCTGTTCGAGCAGTAGCGGCTCCCCCCCCCCCCCCCCAGCGCCTTGAGACCCTACGGGTATGTAGCGCGCTCTATAAGTGTCACTGATTGATTGATTGATTGATGACTTTGATAATTTGGACCCTGGGGCAGCGGGGTGTTCGGGACTTCTCCTCCTCCGGGGGTGTTTTTCCTTTCCATCTGTAGTTTAGTTTTTGGGGTAGGGCGACAGGCACACTGCTGAATGGGGTGGTTTCTTGGCTCATCGCAGGGGTGCAGGGTGGGGGGTTGTTGTTCTGGGGCTGTGGGGAAGGGTTCTGGATTTTTCTTTCTTTGTTCATACTGCATTTGGGGCTACGTATTGCTGCATATTCTGTGTTTCCTTCGTGGGGTTCGGTGGACCTGATTACTCGCTTCAGGGATGGGGGGTAGGGGACTACGGGTCTTGAGCTGGAATGTCAATGGCTTGGGGGACAAGATAAAGCGGGGGATTGTACTCCAGTATGTTAAACGTCATTCTCCCGACATCGTACTCCTGCAGGAAACGCACCTGGTTGGGAATACGTTCCATGCTATGAATCAGAGAGGCTACAGGTTGGTGGCACATTCAGGGTTTACTTCAGGCTCCAGAGGAGCTGGTATTATGCTTCGTAGTTCCCTTCCCTTGGAGATTGATGACATGATATTGGATGACAGGGGTCGATATGCTGCAATTGTTGGGAGGTGGGAGGGAAGAACTGTAATGGTCCTCTCGGTCTATGTCCCCCCTGGCCTGCAGGTTACCACATTTGTTGACTTGGGTAAATTGTTGCTGGGGCTTCCCGAGGGGCTTCTAGTGATGGGAGGAGACTTTAACTCTGTGATGGATGGTTCGCTGGATCAACATCCTCCCAGGGTTCTCACACCATCCCAATCCTGTCTCAGTGGGTTCCTGGATACGTTTGGTATGGTAGATTGTTGGCGGATGCTTCACCCGGGACAGACCCAATATACCTTTCACTCTGGGGCACACGAGAGCTTGGCTAGGCTTGATTATCTTCTTGTGCCCGCTGCCCAGGCCACAACGGTGCAAGAGGCCCGACATTTGCCTAGAGGCATTTCGGACTACTCCCCGCTGTGGGTTCATATTGATCTCCATCTGAATGCCGGGGGCCGGATTGCCCCAGTTAATCCCTGGCATCTCCGGGCTCCGGAGACTAGAGCGGGGTTGGTTAAAGCCGTAGACCTTTACTTTGCTGAGAATGTGGGATCTGTGTCGTCCTCAGTGTTCCTCTGGGAAGCTTTTAAATCTGTGATACGGGGCCAGGCGCTATCGCTTATCGCTAGCTCCAAGAAGCGACACAATGAAGCGGTTGAACGGCTGGAGGCCGAGGTGGTAACTTTAGAGAAAGATCTTGAAACTGGAGTCACGCGGGAGAAGTTGCATGTTCTGCAGTTAAAACAGTCTGATTATAAGGCCTTGGTCACGAATGCAGCGATAGCTATGAGTCGGGAGTAAATGGGCCGTCTGTATGATGTGGGCGATAAAGCCGGGAAGTTGATAGCGTGGTTGGACAAACGAGAGAGATTGAGTTGTGTGGTGCCTGTGATAGAGCGAGTGGATGGGGTACGTGTGACGGATCCACTGGAGATAGTGGAGGAGTTTGCCTCCCACTTTCGAACGGTGTATGCTCAGGTCTCGGACCGGCCAGAGGAGGACTCCCGTCTTTTGCTTCGGGATATTGCCTTGCCTTGTCTGTCTGATTCTGATAGAGAGCTAATGGAGGCGGATTTTTCCACTGATGAAGTAGCGCTTGCTATTCGCTCCATTCGCTCGGGTAAAGCTGCGGGACCAAACGGCCTGCCCATCGAGCTGTACTAGTTGTGCCCGGACAAAATGGCGTCGTATCTTCGCTCGATGTTTTTGGAATCTAGGGAGAGAGGCCAGCTTCCTCGTGATCAACAGCTTGCTTCCATTGTGGTGATTCCTAAGGAGGGTAAACCACGTGAGTTCTGTACTTCGTATAGACCTATTTCTCTCCTAAATGTCGAACCTAAGGTTTTGGCGAAAGTGTTGGCCAACCGATTGATAACCGTGATAGGTGATCTGGTGCACCCGGACCAATCCGGTTTTATTCCTGCCCGTAATACCGCGCTGAATCTACGTTGCCTTCACGGCGTGCTGACGAGGGCGGATACATTGCGTGAGCCGGCCATTTTGGTCTCGTTAGATGCCACTATGGCGTTTGACACTTTGGAATGGCCGTACTTATAGGCGTCTTTGGCTAAGTTTGGCTTTGGTCCAGTGTTCATTGGCTGGGTCCGTTTGTTGTATGAGGAGCCCTTGGCCCAGGTGGTCGTTAACGGTAGAGTGTCGGCTCCCTTCGCCCTGGGTCGAGGTACGCGGCAGGGATGTCCCCTTTTCCCGTTGCTTTTTGCGCTGGCTCTGGATCCTTTGGCGGCCAGGTTGAGATGGGAGCCATCCCTTAAGGGCATCAGGTGGGCCCCCGGCTTTGAAGATCACATCTCGCTCTATGCGGATGATATACTTCTTTACCTTACTTCCCCTCGGAAATCCTTGGGAGTACTATTTGATGTCCTTAGCTCCTTTGGCAGGAACTCGGGACTAGTCATTAATTGGGCCAAGTCCTGTGTGTACTCGCTTACGGATGATGTCCCACTTGTACCACGTAATTGTCTGATACAGATCTCGTCCACCGGATTTAAGTACTTAGGCATCCACATTTCACGTGACCCGACTACTAGATACCGACTCAATTTGCTCCCCCTGCTCGCTCGGTTAAGAGCAGACGTGAAGGCGTGGAGCAGGCTGCCTCTGTCCCTGGTGGGTAGGGCAGCCTTATTCAAGATGATGTCTCTTCCCAGATTTTTGTATGCTCTCCAGAACACTTTAGATCTCGTGCCCTCCAGCTACTTTCACGAGATAGAAAGCCTGCAAAGAAAACTGGTGTGAGCCGGTCGTCCCCGGATTGCCTTGGCCAAGCTTACGCTACCATGGTACGATGGCGGAATTGCGTTACCGGATATCCGACGGTATTACTGGGCCTCCCAACTGAGCCCAGTTAACCATGCGATGTACGGTCCGGCTGCTAATCCGGCCTTTTCGATGGATAAATGGTTGCTTCCGGGCGGAGACTATAATAGGGCACTTTATTCGAAACGGTCTGACGTGAACCTAACCGGGCCTACAAAGGTCGCGGTACGGGTTTGGTACAACGCCACCGCTGCCACTGGTTGGTCGGATATCCTTACTCGGGCGACTCCACTCTATGCGTCTGAGAAGTTGGGTAAATTGTGGAAAACTAAGTGGTTCGACAAATGGGATCTTATTGGAATCAGTGTGGTTGGTGATCTCTTGCGGAAGGACGAGATTAAATCTTTTGAGGAGCTGCGACAGGAATTTCAACTCGGCCCTCGCGAACACTTTCGTTATCTGCAAGTTCGACATGCCCTTTCTTCTGCGATGGTGCCTGGGACGCCCGTCCCGGACTCCTCGCCTCTGGAGGATAGAGTATTAGATGGGCATATCCCGGACAGTACGGTTTCGCTAATATATAAGAAATTAATAAACCATTGAGCGGACCTTCTTTTACAGCTTCGCACGTCTTGGACCGGCGATGGAGTGGAGCTTGACGATGAGGACAGGCAGGCGGCGATATCCTCTCCAAAGGAGGTGGCGATCTCGGCTCGTCTGAGATTGGTGCAACTAAAAATCTTACACCGAGTGTACATGACGGGACCTCGATTGTTGCGGATGGGGTTTGTTTCGGATGCTTTGTGTAAACGTGGCTGTGGTATGGTGGGTACATTCCTCCATATCATATGGGAATGTCCTGCGGTAGCATCATTCTGGACTCGTGTGCATGGTGTTATGTCTGAGGTGACGGGTGTCTCGCTTCTGCCTGAGGCCCGGAGATGTCTGTTAAATGTATGGGAACCCAACGACTATAATGTGGCCCAAATGCAGTGGGCCACCTTGGGTAACATGATTGCTAAACGTGACATTGCGCAATTGTGGGGGTCAGCAAAGCCACCGAGTCTGTCGGCCTGGTCTAGGAACATGGATTGGTGCATGTTCCGCGAAATAACAGTATATGTTGCCAGGGGCAGACCCAAAAAGTGGGGTAAAATATGGGGTCAGTGGAATCAATACCGTGGTGAGATCTGCACCCCTCCCTTTGAGTCGCCACCGGAGCGTTTACAGTCCCCTTAACATGACATTCCCTCTTGTCCAGGTTTTGTTTACATATGGTTGCCTACTACCTGTTCCCTCTCTCTTTCCATTCCGGACATTTATTTTGTTGACTATATATTATTGCAGACACGGTACCCCTCTCCAGAAGGATTCGCCAGGATTGTTCCCTTTTTATGTTGAGCCCTTGCAGTAGTGTTCTTATGTTTGTTGGTTGAGGGTTGTTTTTCAAAAAGGATAAAACCAAAACCTTACTTCTCCGGTACATGTACGTATGGCTTGACATGATTTCTTACTTGCCGCCGGGCCCTATGGGTTGTCGGCTGAAGGGCTGTGTACTTTTCATCCTACATTGATCTGGAACCGTTGCCAGCCGACCCACAGTGGCTGCATGATTGCTATTGTATCTTCATGTCTTTTTCAATAAAGGTTTTTAAAAAAAAGAAAAAAAAAGAAAATGCTTCAGCACGTCGCATCCTGGATCTCACATCAAAGCCTGTGACTCCTTGAAACCGCTGCTGTGTGATAAATCCTCAATACAGCCCTTCACATCGTAAGCAACTCATTGATGGCCTCCTTGACAGCGATGAAGGACTTTGCATAGGAGCCTTGTAGCTTCTTCGAAACCACCGGTGGTTATGTATCTTCGATGCAGGACTATGCATTGCAAGGCCATCGTTAACGGCAACCTCGACAATGACGCAGTACTCTGCATTGCAGCCCTGCGGCTTCCTTGGTACTGCAGCTATGCGGCAGATCCTTGATGCAGGATTTCACAACACTCCGCAAACCAGTATTTAAGATACTTGGTTCAGTAGCCCTAAGCAGCTCCCTGCATCCGGTCCGCACTCCATTGAGGCCGGCCTGAACTTGTGCTTCAAGCTTCTAGGCACTATGTTCACTTAAATCTTCAAAACTGCATATCTCTAGTTCAACTGATTGGATTTTTGTTCTTTTGGTCTCAAATAACATATTAAATTCCAATCTATTTTTCTAAATAGTGGTGGGATTTTTTTTGTGTTATGTTTTCACTTGTTTCTGTTTGAACTGCTACAAAAACACTTTACACAGTGCCTCTAATTCAAGCCTGAGTGCTTCTGTGGCAAGCTACCAGAAGGTTAAGCACAGGTTAATTTGGGGTTTGCTTGTGTTTCAACCTGACAAAAATTGTGGTTGCTCCTTGAGTAGGGTTTCAGCCCCCCCAACCAGTAACCCAACTTCCTACACTTACCATTTCACATGACAATGGTGTCTGCCGATAAAGTACAGAAACACAACAATAGCCCGTTGACTTTGTAAAATGGCGCATGCACGCTGACTCCCCCTGTGAGATGATAAGTGTGCGATGATGAGGCCAAATCGAAGTAATGATATGCTCTATACACAGAACAATTTCACTTTCAAGATGGTTTGCTGAGAATGTGCCCTCAAGGTCAAGGGCCATTTGGCACTTCGTGGTAAGGCAGGTGAGGAAATACTAGTGGGACAGAGATATGTCAAAGTTCCAATAAATGTGTCAATGCTTTGAATCCAGGCTTCACAGTCTGTACCATATTTGCCGCACACCCACTTTTCTTCATATCTCTTGTACAATCAAGCACTTTCAGGACTGTTTGAGTGCCTTTCTCAGCACCAGGCACAACTCAACACCAAATGTGATGTGAGAGTGCACCCAAAACGAGGCAAGGAAGGATGCTTGCGAGACTTTAAATACGTTTAATCCATTGAGCGGGAGCCTGTGCTGGAAGCTGCTCGTTCAAATAAAAGCCACATCAAACTGCTGCACTCAACTGACCGGACCAGCCCCCCTCACAGACAGCACAGGACACACGGGCTCCTCAGCATGGGAAATACAGCTCTGAATGAAAGCGCATATATTAAAAGAATAGGCATTAATATTAAAAGAGAAATACTGTCTAACCTATACAATACCACAATCAGTACTATAATCACCTGACAGGTATGCGGGGCCTGGTGGCCTTTTGAGCCTCAGAGTTGCTTCACCCTGAGGCTCAAAAGACAGAGTTCTAGAATGCCTCAACTGCAGTGGCCTGTGTGTGATCTCGTGGGCACAGGTTCACATCCCTGCAGGTCCACTCAGCGTTTCATCCTTCTGAGGTCGATAAAATGAGTACCATTGAGTTTTGGTAACAATAAACATATGTAATTCAGTACCAAGATACCCTTCTGTGCTTTACAAATACACATGTCATGTTATTCTCCTAGGGTCCAATATGTTTACGAACTTCCGTGGGCATCCTCCTGCCCCGTAAACTGCTTCTTCAGCCTGCATTCACCAATCCATGTTTGGATCCATTGTGTCACCGTGCACATGTCTTCATTCCACAGACTCTAATCACATCCCTTTAAGCCACTCTAAGGGTGATATCACAGAATAATAGGGTATTCCTTGATAGTGATTGGTCTCTCCCAAAACACCACATGCTTAGTTAGTGCCCACTCTGAACCAATGGGTCTTGCTACTATTTTGTGTACCCCGGACCAACAACTCTGTAGCCTCAGGCATTCCCACAACATGTATTAACATGCCTTTTTGTTGGCATCCTCTTAGACGGTAGTCTGATTCTGTCTTGCTCATCTTAATAGGTGACTCATGGAGTATTGTAAGCTGAACCAGCTGAAAACCAGATCATATTGCAACCACCCATGGGTATTTAAAGGGTTCCCCCAATCAGTGCCTTTCAGGATTCACAGATCCTACTCCCATTTGCATTTAAATCTGTCCAATCGAGGACAACCATTATTGAGCAATGTCCTGTGTATCTGTAATATTGCATGTTGGAGGATGGGGGCTGCAAGCAGTCTATATTAGAGCAGTGATTCATGAGTAATGTCCTGCAGTAGGGCAGTGTATTTAGATAAGGTCACAAACCTGCTGGTACTTGTAGCATTGGGAATCCTCTAAATCATATTTACCACTGTTATTCGATGGGCCAACTCTGTATTAGGGTTAGACACATAGTCAGTTTCTTATTGGGTCAGGCATAATTCTAACTCGGACAGTTCTAGCCTCCTCCTTACATATCCCTATAACTCTGGTGATCGGTTGGCCTCAGAATACTCTCTGCAGACCTCCAGATCACTGTGGCATTACAAAACGTAAGTGGCCTCCTGCAAAGTACATGAAGTGGACCCCCCACACTCCGGACCCAGTCAGGAGTTTTTGGGCCGGTGGCCCGCTGTCCATGCATGCACAGTACTGGAGGGGGGCCCCTGGAGCTTAAGGGCCCCGGCACCGCAGGGGCTATTGTTACACCACTGCCAGATCAGTCCATGTTTGTGTTATTATCAATGGAATTGAACAACAGGCTATAATTTCTACCCCTCTGTAATGTGAAGTTAATCCCAAATTGACCGCATTTTTAATCCACCCTGTCCTAGGAAGTAACATTTATTACCCACTAAATGGGTTTCTTGCAGCAATATAAATGGTAATGGTAATGTAGTTTCTTATATAGCGCACGTATCACCACAAAGGGTATCTCGGCGCTTGCTTTGGGAACCCGTCCTGGTTTTTCCCTGTGGGATAGCCCAGCTAGGCACCCCCAAGGTGAAAGCCAGGCATCCCGCCGCGGGGGCCGTAGTGGAGATTGAGCAAGCTATTGCCCAGAGTTGCAGAGCATGAACCCCTGATTCAAGTAGGCACCGAAGCAAGAATTATCAGGTCCATGGACATTTGGGCTCCAAACCCTGCCGCGTCAGGAATTGAACCCTGGTCCCGGGCCGACCTCTGCTTCTGGGTCTGCCTCCTCTAACCGGTGAGCCACACTTCTCCACCTATGAAATATGTCTTGTCTGTGAAGGAATTTCTGCCTGACCCCCCTTTTGATTTTGTGTCCCAGGCCACTAACATTCCATGTCATTGTGTTCAGGCCTAAATCTTTAGGTCTAGTGTTTCGATCTTATGTACCTCAGTCCTGCCGTAATTATATCTAAGTAAATTACTTAATTCCAATGTGGACTCCTAATCCCATCAACTCCCCCAACCACACAACCTCAGGCTGTGGTTTAAAAACTACCAGCCTCACAAATGCTTGAGGCCTCCATTGCCCCTTTACAAAAAACATCAAACATAATAAATCCTTTTCAGTTATCTTACCACCAAGAGTTATTTCTATTGAATTGTCAAGTCAGACTCTAGCTTCCGATCACACCGGCTTCAATTTGGCATCACACACCCACCTTCTGCGTATTTTGGGCTATCTATCCATACATCAACACTAAGAAGGAGTGAGAAGTTTTCATAATGTGGACCCTCAGCTTTCCAAACTATAATCCAGAATATACACAAAGGAGGGTTAACCCAACTCTCTTAAATCCTGTCTTGTCCTCGGTTATATTGTGACGTTTCAAATATCTTAAGTGAGTGTGTGTGGTTAGCACCCAGATAAACTAGTGCCCTCGCCACATTTCTTAGATATATTTGTTTTGGCTTTGCCCACAGGTACCACATGTGGCCTGCTTCATCATTGGACCCACACACCAGCTTTGAATGGGTGGGCTCGACACATTTGTAAACAGAGCATTGAGAAGGTGAAAGGCAAGGGATTTTGTGTGTGAGCAAAAAATGCCTCATAGATCTTAAAACTATTATTTAATGGGTAAGGTCCTTGTTCTCCTGAGGCGGAAAGCCGGGAGTGTGTTTTTTAACCTGTTTTAATTTGATCTTAAACATTGGACTGTCACATTATTTACTTGCTGCACTTCCTACCTCCTTACTCTCCCTCTTGGCACTTGAACTCTTCGTTGGAAGGCGCTGCAGCAGAGGTCAGCGCTGCCGCCATTCCGTCGTCGAGTGAGGCCACGCCCCTTTTTCGAAGCCACGCCCCCCTCGAGGGCGCGCGAAACTGACAGAGCTTTCATAAGGACGCTGATTACAAGCGCCGGTGGTTGCTCTCTTGTTCTCCTGAGGCGGAAAGCCGGGAGTGTGTTTTTTAACCTGTTTTAATTTGATCTTAAACATTGGACTGTCACATTATTTACTTGCTGCACTTCCTACCTCCTTGCTCTCCCTCTTGGCACTTGAACTCTTCGTTGGAAGGCGCTGCAGCAGAGGTCAGCGCTGCCGCCATTCCGTCGTCGAGTGAGGCCACGCCCCTTTTTCGAAGCCACGCCCCCCTCGAGGGCGCGCGAAACTGACAGAGCTTTCATAAGGACGCTGATTACAAGCGCCGGTGGTTGCTCTCTTGTTCTCCTGAGGCGGAAAGCCGGGAGTGTGTTTTTTAACCTGTTTTAATTTGATCTTAAACATTGGACTGTCACATTATTTACTTGCTGCACTTCCTACCTCCTTGCTCTCCCTCTTGGCACTTGAACTCTTCGTTGGAAGGCGCTGCAGCAGAGGTCAGCGCTGCCGCCATTCCGCCGTCGAGTGAGGCCACGCCCCTTTTCCGAAGCCACACCCCCCTACTGACGTTATCTGCAGCTATAAAACATGTGCTTCCATCGGAAGCGCAGCGGACGAGCGCAGCGGGAGCGCCGTTTGCGCGCCGAAGTCGCGCCTAAGTCCAGCCCGTCTGCGCCCGTCCGCGCCGGACCCGCGCCCAACGCCTTTACCCCTGCTCCACTTGCCCCAAAAATTCGTTGGTCCTCTGATCAACTTCTTCACCTCCGTCCTGATACCTGTGCCCCCTTTACTTGCTGTAACATTGCTAGCCTAGATACTACTGTTTATTCCTCCCCTCACTGTAACTTTTCTCTTCCCATAGTACCTAGACCTCGGCGTCTACCCTCTAAAATCAATGATCAGCCATCCACCATCTTAAAGGCCGCATTAGTCAATTGCAGATCTCTCCCAGCCCATGCTCATGACATATGGCTATCTCTTGAAACCCACAATTGGGACCTATTGTTTCTTACTGAAACTTGGTTAAAAGACTCCTCCAAACCGGACATCACTCTTGCTACTCCCCCTGGTTATCATTTCACTGGCATTAATCGAGACAACTCTAAGACCGGAGGAGGTCTTGCGATCATTGCTAAATCCCATCTCAAATTAAACCTCACGAAAATTCCCAACCTTGGCATCATCGAAGCCGCTCACTTTTCAATTATGGACCCTGCTTGTTCCATCTGTGCAGGCATACTGGTCTATAATCCCCCGGCCGTAACCTCTTCCTCCCTTATCACTCTGATTCACTCCATCGCCGATTTTTCTCTCAAACACCCCCATTTTACTGTTTTAGGAGATTTTAATATTCATATTGATAATCCTTCCTGCACACTAGCCTCCTCTCTGTTAGAAACCTTACAAGGACTCACCTTGCCTCAACTAGTGACAGGTCCTACTCATATAGCAGGCCATACCCTTGACCTCATTTTTTCCAATCTTCCTTCCCTCTCCACTCTCCCCCCCACTCCTTTGACATGGACCGATCATTATCTTATCCCTTTTTCTTTCACGGCCCCCTCCCCTCCTCCCCCTATCCCCCTTAATCGAGTTAAAGGTCGTAAATGGACCAAAGTTACATGTAACTCCCTGGAAGCTCATCTACATTTTCATTTTAACCAGCTAAATGACCTCAATTTAGAAACATTGAGATTCAATTCGGCCCTCTCGGATGCACTTGACTCGGTTTCCCCTCTGGTCCCCGTCACTTCCTCCAGATCCCGTCCTTCTGCCCCTTGGTTCTCCCCTCTGTTGCGTGAGGAAAAGAGCAAGTGTAAGCAGTTGGAACGTAAATGGAGATTGAACTATGATCCTGTAGCCAAATTGGCCTACAAATCTGCCCTGAGTAAGTTCCACAAACTAACACGCTCGTCCATGAGAGGTTACTTTTCTAATTTGATTCAACAGGCGCAGAATTCCTCCAAAACTCTTTTTTCCATAGTGAATGACTTCGTAAATCCTCCTGCTTTGAAATCCCTCTTTACTCCCACTCAAGATCTCTGCAATGGATTGTCTGATTTTTTTCAAGAGAAGATAGTTAAACTCTCCTCCTCCTTTGCAGCAATGGCTCCGGATTTCCCTGATGATTGCCCTGGCCTCCCCTCTTGTTCTTTCAACTCTTTTAGCGAGTTAACTCCTGATCTCGCGTTAGCTTTATTACGCAACGTTAAGTCTGGTTCCCCCCTGGACCCAGTTCCTGCCAAAATCATGGGTAATCTCGCCCCTATCCTTGTGAACCCGTTTCTTTCCATCTGGAATGCCTCTTTGTCGCAAGGTCTATTCCCCTCAGTTTGGAAACAGGCCAGGCTGGTCCCCATACTGAAAAAACCTGGTGCAGACCCTCTGCTTTTTAGCAACTATCGACCTATTTCTCTCCTGCCTAAACCTGCCAAGATACTGGAGAAGGTGGTACAGAAACAAGTGGCACTGTACTTAGAGTCAAATCAGCTGCTACACGACTCTCAGTCCGGTTTTAGATCCGGCTATAGCACCGAGACTGCGCTGCTTGAAGTCTCTGAAATTATCAGGGAATCAGTGGATAGGGGCGAGGAGGCCATGTTGGTCCTCCTCGACCTATCCGCTGCTTTTGATACTGTCTCCCACAAAATACTTACCTCCCGCCTACAGCAGCTAGGGGTCGGTGGGACAGTGCTGGCCTGGATTATTTCTTTCCTGGCTAGCCGTTCCCAAAGGGTTACGATGCACCCTTTTGAATCCGAAGACAAACCCCTCCTGTGTGGAGTGCCCCAGGGCTCTGCCTTGAGCCCTCTACTGTTTAATGCTTATGTGGCTCCTCTGGCCAAGGTAGTTGAATCCTGGGGCGTCAGGGTGGTCTCCTACGCTGACGATACTCAGCTTATCTTTTCCTTTCGAGACCATTCTGACTCCCTCTTCTCCAACTTTAGAAACTGCCTTGGTAACATATGCTCCTGGATGTCAGCCAATCACCTTGCCCTTAACACGGACAAAACCGAGGTTCTCTTTTTCAGTAAAAAATCCCCCCCCCCCCTGCAACCCTCTGGTGGCCTACCATTCTGAATCCCCCACCCTCTCCCGTGAAGGCAGCTCGTAACCTGGGCTTCATTTTTGACAACTCTTTGTCCGGAAATGCCCAAGTTAACAAAGTGGTAGGGGCCTGTTTCTCTAAACTTCGCATGATTAGAAAAATCTTCCCCTTCCTCCCTCTATCCTCACGCAAAACCGTAGTCCAGGCCCTTATCATCACCCATCTAGACTATGCTAATAGTCTATATGCAGGTGCCCCGCACTATCTTATTGACCGCCTGCAAATAGTCCAAAATGCGGCAGCCCGGCTCATCGGTAACATCCCTGCCCGTACTTCAGTCAGAGCCTACCGAGAAGAACTTCATTGGCTTCCCATCTCACGACGCATAGACTTTAAAATTCTGATCCTGACATTTCGGGCTATCCATGGTACTGGCCCACTTTATCTGAAAAAGCGTCTCAAGATCTCTGTTTCAGCCAGACATCTCAGATCCAATGACCTTCGTCTTCTGTTGGTTCCTAGATTCAGGCTTTCTCGGACTGGCGGCAGATCTTTCACCGTCACTGCCGCCAAGCTCTGGAATAGCCTCCCCCTTGACCTCAGGTTCTGCGAATCTGAGCCAGCCTTTCGCCGCAAACTCAAGACCTGGCTGTTCACTAGGCGGTAGGACTTGGAACTGTCAACTCCTCACCGTTTCCCATCTTCTCTGTGAGATATGATCTTGGTTACTCCTCATGGGGACAGTTATGTAATCTTAGCGCCGGGACACCTCCATTGGAGGTAGCTGCGCGCTCTATAAGCTCCATAAATAAATAAATAAATAAATAAATAAAAGCAGTGAGATGTCAGTCATCAGGATGTAATTATCATTGACGTCAAAAGGTCGACATGTTTCAGCCATGTAACTACCCCTAGGGTTTAATCGGCTTTCTTACGGGCCAATCTTTTGCTGTATTTTAAATCCCTGTGTGGTGTGGTTGAGCTTTCCAACCTATTTTGATGCATTCATAACAATTTTTAGGAAGCAGTCACGCAAAAATACAGACCATACTTAGGACAGGTTCCTCCTTATAGTCATAGCTGAAAATAGAGAATAAGTATCATAGCCATGATCTCATAAGACATTCCATGTTGAATGTCCTATCGTTAAGGCACAATATCTCTTTAGAGTGTGGTAAATCATGCAAACACGTGTAAGTCACCCCTCTATGCATCAATTCTGAGGTTGCGAAGCCACAAATATATACAATTGAAAGACACAATAGACAAATGAAGAAATAAAATAAAAATCAAACCTAAAATTGGCAGTGTACAGCACGCACACAGTTGTTATAGTGACAGCTTCCCTACATTGCCAATAAATTAATAAGGCACCATAGGGTTTTGCAGGAGGGACGGTCCCTGTAGTCAAAACTAGAATAAGAAACACAAGCCATTTGCTTAGCAGTAGGATCTGTATAATAGTCCTGCTGAGTGTGTGGCACTTACTTTGTCAAGAGATCACGTCCATGATGTGACCTGCAATCCCTGCAACCCTGCATCTTAGTCTGCCTCGCACTTAAAGGTGGTTGAAAGGACTCGGCAGGTAAAGTCAATTGGCTGACGTTTATCTATCACGAGATCGGGTGTTTGTGCTAATTCACTTCTGCAGTCGGTATAATTTGGAAAAAATATATAATTTTTACATCTGGGTGGAGCTCACCCACGGTATTGTTCATATGGCGCTGCTATTGCAGAGGAAGAAGTGTGTTTTTGACTAGGTTGTTAGGGACCGTAGTCCTGCCCTCTAGCCTGTATAGTGATGGCTGCGTGGAGACTGCCACACATCAGGGCTGGAAGGCTGGGATTAGTAGTCCCAGTGCCTGCTCTCCTGTATGTTGACATCTGCGTGAGTCAGTCACACATCAGAACGTCGGGCTGGGAGGAGTCCCAGTGTCTGCACTCATGTTCAAGGGTATCATTTCAACAATATCTCGTTATTATAATATACTCCGGCCTAATATATCCTTTAAGGAGTTATGCCACTATTTTTTGGACACGTGTGTTTATTTAACCAGAGAACAAGTCATTTTATAGATTGATTCATCCAGCTTTTGCTACTATCAGTATGCGTTAGTGGAGTATTTAATCTAAATGTCCACTGTGGTGTCATGTCACTGCTCATGGGAACACAAATGACCTGTAGCAGATATCTTTGTATTCAGTCAGTCAGTCAGCACCTTTATCTCGGCTACTAGGACCATGAAAGTACATCGTTACAAAAATCACAACCAACATTAAAAATATAAAAAGCGAATACACTGAAAATCATATAACTACAGTCATTACAATTATAAAGTAGTGCATTGCAATTATCTTAAAATCATTTAAAACACTCATTGAGTTGGTATCGAGCTAAATTTTTCAGAGTAAAAAACAATAGATGAAACAGAAAACTGGGACAAAGTTCCCTGTTCGCTGCACCCGGGTATAGCCTGTGATCGATACGTTACATGGTACAACCCACAGTGTCACTTTAAGTAGCCACTCCACATGTGCCACATAGTGTTTAGAAAACTTGATGCAGCAAATACGATTGGGGGTGGGTATCGTATTTTAATAGTCCGTCGGCCTCTAGGCAACGCCTAAACCCTAGGTTTCTGCATATTTGAATTAACCAGCGTTTGCGTGGCAGATGGTATGCAGGACAGAAAAACAATACATGGATTTCAGAATCTACCATGTAATTGCACGCAGGACAATCTTTCTTGTTCTCTGTGGCCCATTTGCTAGTAAAGCTCATTAGTGGGAGGTTCCCTAGTCTAGAATGCATATACAATTTCCTGGCCACTGGGGGGTAGATCATATACGGGAAGTGTTCTTTTCTATATGCAACCTTTACCTGAAAGAACTCTGCTGTCATCCGACCGCCAGTAGTACTTTCCTGTAGGGACATTAGGTTTGATTGCCTGTAGTGTTGCACTAAATCTAGCCTAGATATTAATGGCGTTTTCCAGAGGTCCTGCCTACCTAGTCTAGCAAAGAGATCCCTTATGGGGGGAAAACCACAGTATTTTCTTAGTAGTTGGAATAGAAAGGATCTACCTTTGCTCGGCTCTGTTGCAGGACAATTCCGGTGCCACCCACACTCTGCACCAGAATGTAATAGGCCTAAGCGCAATCTCTTCATCAATGGGCCTCATGCCCAGGTCCATACAGAGGGGAACTAGGTGGGTACATTAAGGAAGACCCAGAAACTGCCTCATGAAGTTGTTCTCTATTTTCATGAAATTAGATGAAGAACAATGCCCCCACAGTTCTGCCCCATATAAGGTGGCCCCCCTTGCTTGGGCTTGGATCACTGACATAATATTGACAGTCAAAATATCGAGTTGCAAAAATATCGAGGTAAAAATATCGAATGCCAGAATATCGACTTCCTATCTACAAACAGGCAAGTACAAAAATATCGGCTCCAAAATATCGCTAGGAAAAAATATAGACAGTCAAAATATCGAATTTTTTTAAATATCTTAAAAGTAATTTAAAAGTAATATAATAATAAATATAATTAATTTAAACATACTTAAAATACTTAAATAAACTTAAAATTAATAAATAATTAATGTAACTTAAAAAAAATTACAATTATTTTTAAAACATATATATATATATATATATATATATATATATATATATATATATATATATATATATATATATATATATATATATATATATATATATATATATTATTAACAAAACATATACAATATTTTTTCCGTAGGATAGCGAGAGGGTTACATTTACTATTCACCCTCCAGAGAGTGCAACAGTAGGAAAAGCGTTGGATAGCGTAGGGGTACAAATTACTATTCCCACTCCAGAGAGCGCAACAGTAGGGAAAGCATTGGATAGCGTATAGGTAAAAATTACTATTCCCACTCCAGTGAGTGCAACAGTAGGGAAAGCATTGGATAGCGTAGGGGTAAAAATTACTATTCCAACTCCAGAGAGTGCAACAGTAGGGCAAGCGTTGGATAGTGAGAGGGTAAAAATTACTATTACCACTCCAGAGAGAGCAACAGTAGGGAAAATGCTGGATAGAGTAGGGGTAAAAATTACTATTCCCACTCCAGAGAGCGCAACAGTAGGGAAAGCATTGGATAGCGTAAGGGTAAAAATAACTATTCCCACTCCAGAGAGTGCAACAGAAGGGAAAGCGTTGGATAGCGTAGGAGTAAAAGTCACTATTCCCACTCCATTGAGTGCAACAGTAGGGAAAGCGTTGGATAGCGTAGAGGTAAAAATTACTATTCCCACTCCAGTGAGTGCAACAGTAGGGAAAGCGTTGGATAGTGTAGGGGTAAAAATTACTATTCCTACTCCAGAGAGTGCAACAGTAGTGAAAGCGTTGGATAGCATAGGGGTAAAAATTACAATTCCCACTCCAGTGAGTGCAACAGCAGGGAAAGCCTTGAATAGCGTAGGGGTAAAAATTACTATTCCCCCTCCAGTGAGTGCAACAGTAGGTAAAGCGATGGATAGCGTAGGAGTAAAAATCACTATTCACACTCCATTGAGTGCAACAGTAGGGAAAGCGTTGGATAGTGTAGGGGTAAAAATTACTATTCCCACTCCAGAGAGTGAAACAGTAGGGAAAGCGTTGGATAGCGTAGGGGTAAAAATTACTATTCCAACTCCAGAGAGTGCAACAGTAGGGAAAGCGTTGGATAGCTTAGGGGTGAAAATTACTATTCCCACTCCAGTGAGTGCAACAGTAGGGAAAGCGTTGTATAGCGTAGGGGTAAGAATTACTATTCCCACTCCAGTGAGTGCAATAGTAGGGAAAGTAAATACTTCATATATACATATAATTAACATAAATATTAATACCAATTACAAAATAATTAAAATATTTTACAATTTTATAAAACATATTAATTAATCAATTAAGATTACAAATAAATATTACATATTAATTAAAATTACCTACTACTACTAATTAATTACAAATTACCAATACATTAATTTACATTATAACAATAAATAAAAATTAGACCCCCAAAAAATATTAGAAAAATTTAATTACTTACAATTAAATTACTTCCCAAGCTATTCACCTAAAAGCACACAACCCACTACAGAAAATAATGTTATAAAATTAACAAATTTATCAATTAATCAATTACAATAAATTGCCAATTATATTTTAATTAATTACCAATTAATAATAAATTAACAATTAATTCTAAATAAATATTAATATTTAATTTAACATATTTAATTAATTATAATTAAATTACTTCCCATCCTATTCACCTACAAACCCACAACCCGCTACAGAAAATAAATTATTAAATATAAAATATTTATAAATTAATCAATTAAAATTATTTACCAATTATATTTTAATTAATTACTAATTAATAATTAATTAACAATTAATTCTAAATAAATACCAATAAATAAATTAACATATTTAATTAATTATAATTAAATTAATTTCCACCCTATTCCCCTATAAACCCACAACCCGCTACAGAATTTTATTACACAAAAATTAAAAATTAATATTAACTTACCTTAAATTCGATATTTTTGTTGTCTATATTATGTCTAGTCGATATTATGTCCATTCTATATTTTTGATTCGATATTATGTCCATTCTATTCGATATTAACATTCTCTAGTCAATATTTTGGTAGTCTATATTATGTCTAGTCGATATTATGTCCATTCTATATTTTTTACTCAATATTATGTCAAATCGATATTAAAAACTCGATATTTTGACTCTACACCTTGGGCTTTATATATTTCAACAACGGGGGGCTGGCTTAAACGTGGATGTTCTGTGCAATTTCGTGATCCCCCCACAGTCTGCGTTAACCTGAGTCTTGCCTTGGCCAATTGGGATTCCCACTCAAATTGCTCTGATAGAGTGATACCCAAATACTCGAATATCCTCACCCTTTCCAGTGGTATTCTTTTTAGGGAATGGTTTGAGCGGATGGTTATGGGGGGATCGAAGACCATATATTTGGTCTTGGTTAAATTGATCTCCAAGCCCCTCATGTTGCAGAACTCTGCAAAGCCATCAAGGGTGTGTTGTATACCCATTGGTGATTTGGACAATAACAGGGTAGCGTCCGCAAACATCAACGCAGGAACCTTCCCCGAGACTAGCTTAGGGGCCTTGTTATCCTTAATGTTTTTGAGGTGGTCAATGAGCCCGTTAATGTAGAGACAAAATAGAATAGGGGCGAGCACACATCCCTGGCGTACCCCCTTTTTGACAGGGAAGCGTGCAGAGAGTTCCCCGCATTTTCCACATCTTACTTGTGCGTAGTTCCCTGCGTGGAGCCTCACTAGCACATTAGGGAGATACAGTGGAATTCTAAGATCGTTTAGTACTT
Source organism: Lissotriton vulgaris (assembly GCF_964263255.1). Lineage (NCBI taxonomy): Eukaryota > Metazoa > Chordata > Amphibia > Caudata > Salamandridae > Lissotriton > Lissotriton vulgaris. The sequence continues at coordinate 719,202 of NW_028252859.1, read as the reverse complement.
TCCAGAGTTTCTCCCTTGGGACAAGGTCAAAGGCCGACTTCAGATCAACAAATATAAGGTAGAGGATGCCACCCTCTATGGTCACCGTTTCCAGAAAAGTAGTTGTAATCTGAATATCTGGTCAACGGTTGACGTATTTGCTCTGAAGCTGGCCTGATAAGGACTTAGGATCTCCTCCTCCTCTATCCAGCCCTGTATTCGGTCCAAAAGGACCAGTCCCATCAGTTTTTGGGTGGTGTCAATGAAACTGATGGGTCTATAGTTTGAGTGTAGGAGAGGGCAACTTTTTTTGTTTATGGGGACTATCTCTACCCCACGCCAGGTGTCCGGTGGATCCATGCCCTTCAGGATGGCATTAAATAGGGCACACAGATAAGAGACCCAAATTTTGGGTTCGATCCGGAAGATATCCCCTGGAAGTTTGTCTAAACCTGGCGCTTCATTACACTGACGTTTATTAATAGCACTCCCCACTTCAGTCATGGTAATCTCCCACATCCCCTCTTGATGGAACTCCAGGGATGAGCTCGAAGAGCCAATGGTGACACCCACACCATCCTTCCCATCCAGCAGTGCTCTGAAGTGCATTTCCAGACTGCGGGCGCTATATTAGGCTCTAAGGCGGGTCGTCCTTCCCTGTCCCCTGGGCTTACTATTGTCCAGAATGATTTCAGATCTTTGTCGTTCAGGGTAGTCCTAAGGGCTTCCCACCTCCCTGGTTCCCAGTTTTTCTTTTCCTTTTGGATGGTTCCTTTGTACCTGGCCCTAAGCAGTTTAATTAGTGACCTGTCCATTGCCTTCAATGCATCTTCAATGCTTTGTGACAACTTGCATTGAGCTAGGAGGATTTGGGAAATTTATTTTCCCTTCGTTGTGTCACTGGGTAAAATACATCAACCAATTTTGCTGTTAAATGCTCATGTATTTTGTGTACCCTGTCTCGAACCCCTGTATGAGCCTCGGCCTGTCCTACCTCCCACATTTCAGCTAACATAGGTAATGCTAGCTGATAAACTTTAGCCAACTTTAGTGGAGAATGCTAGATGTGACTCCATCTAACTCTCCGTTGTTAGATAACGTTAGTGCGTTGGACTCCGTAGTAGGAGGGAGTGGCGGATTGGACATGCCCATATTCCCTGTTTTCAGAATCACTATAAGGGCATTGTGGTCACTGTCCTGTCTCTGGTGGACATAGAAGTCGAGGACCTTTTTCCAGGAACTGGTTTCCACCAGGATGTAATCAAGCAAAGAGGCCTGCCCTTCTCTGTTGAACGTGAACTGACCTGGTTGGTCAGATTTGGTCCTCCCATTGCATGCCCTCAATGAGAGGGCCAAAGTAAGTGAGTGGAGTTGCATAGCCAGTGGTGACCAGACTTTGATCGGTATGATCTGCGGGTCAGGTATCGACTAGTGCTGGTCTTCTTCTGTGGGCGCACCTAGATTTGGATCTGTAAGTGGCTCGAATTGACAATTAAAGTCGCCTCCTACAATCAACAAAATCGCTGGATCCAGGGTTAGTATAAAGTGCCCCAAATGATCTATGACGCCAGATTCCTGTCTGTTGGTCCAATGTCTAGAGTATACGTTGATTAAGGCTATTTTTTACTTTATGGAGAGAGTCAGCAGGACACATTGGATATAATTAGTGGGAGATGTCATCTGCTCGGCTTTGACGCCAAAATGTGTACCCACCCAGATAGTTAAACCACCGGAGGGTCTCCCCCTCCCCCTTGTAGAGGCCATAATGTTAAAAGACGCAAAGCCCACCCTCTGGTATTCTTCCCTCGTCCATGTCTCTTGGAATATGCAGATATTGTGGTTATCCACAAAACGTCCCCAGTCTGGGCAGGGTAATTTGTTTTTAAGTCCTGCCAGGTTCCAGGACAGGATCCACAAGCTGTCACCCTGTTCTCTTGCCCTATGACCCAACCCTGTGCCTCAGGGTTGGGTCATAGGGTTATTTCCTTCCTGGGCCCCTCCCCCAGTCAGCCTACCTCCTCTAGACTTTCATATCTGTTATTCACCAAGATGTTAAATTGGGGTACCTTTTATACGTGTCCCATCTGCTCTTCTGTGCAGACCCAGGGCCCATCTTTTGAGCTACAGGTGTTGCACTATCTATTAAGGTTGATTGGTGTTGAGAATAGAAAAAGTCTAAGTGGCGAAGACTGATTCCTGTTGGAACGTTATGGCGATTAGTGTCAGTATAAAGTAGGTTTCTGACAGTGTTGGGATTTTTGAAATTAATAACAAAACATTCCCCTGGGTCTGTTTTCCTTCGAGTTCCCAACCACCCTACTCTTCGGACCATTATGATCTCCCCTGCTCTCGCATTCTCAAAATGTTTGTATCTTGCAAGCCAGAACAGGCATTTGTTTCTGAGTTTGAGTTGGGTCTCCTTTAAGTTGGGTGCAATTGGGGGGTTCCTGTCAATATGACCCCATATGTGGCACATGCCAGAGGGAGATTTATGTAGGGCAAGTGGGTATCATCAGTCACATTCCTCACTACTTTATGGCCTTGCTCTGGTTGCCTGCTCTTATTACTACTAGCACCCAAAACTGTGGGGTGAGGTTTATCACTACTTCTGTCGATGAGAGGAACAATTTCAACTCTGGGGTTGTGACTAGTGTTGCTATTTCCCTTTCTTTGCTACCACTCGCTTACCCTACCTCTTGCCTTGGGATTGGGCCAGGGGGAATCACCCAACAACACAATTAGAGCATTAATCAGTGTCCACAACAGACCCCTATTCAATTGTAACCCCACCGAGTTCCGGGGATTTGGTAGCTTTGTGGACCTGGCCCGCTGCAGTCTGAACAATGGGTAGAGCAATACTATAGTTGACTATCACCGTCATAGTCACACAGCACTGGGTCGGACCAGCTTGTGTTAGTACCTCAGCCTCTTTACCGCAGGATCCATAGAGGATGGTGTAATATTGAAAGTCTTAACCACTATCTTCTGCACCAAGCTGGAGCCAGTGGATTCCGCCTGGGGAGGTGGCCCAGCCCAGCCATCCTCCGGCCTCTGAAGGGCGCAGACGGGCCTGCCATTGGCCCGGGCTTCGCCTGGGCTTGGTCCACACGTGTCTCGCGCTGCGGGAGGGCCGCTCACAATTTACCGCACCTCCTGGTGCCTCAATGACGCCCTCAGCAGGCGTCTGGCAATGTCTGCTGGGGCTTGAAGTCCTTGCATTGCCGTTCTCCTCATGGCAGGACCCGGATGATAGGGCAATCAACCACCTAGCCGTTTCCCTCATGGCCGGTGACAGGAAAGAAAGCAGCGGGTGATGGAGGTGAAGGGAGCCGTTCCCCTCACGGCGAAGCCAGAAACTGGTGAGTGCATCCCGCAATTTTGGGAGGGCTGCTCGCAATTTACCTCGCCTCTTGGCACCTCGATGACACCCTCAGCAGGTGTCCGGAAATGCCTGCTTGGGCTTAAAGTCCTTGCGGTGCTGTTCCCCTCCCGGCGGGGCCCTGATGGCAGGGCAATCAATCACCTAGCCATTTCCTTCAAGGCCAGTGACAGGAAAGAAAGCAGCGGGTGATGGAGGTGAAGGGAGCCGTTTTTCACCATTTATTTGTTAATATAGACAGTACAACACAGCTGTAAACACAATTGCATAAGGATTTTGCTGCAGTCTGTATCTGTCAATGGATTCACTGCCCTTGTGTGAGTTATGAAATATTCCACCATGGAATTTTATCTTTGAGACCCCTGATATGGGTGGGCAATTTATAAATCCACCTTTGTACTTTTTCAAAGAGAATTCTTTCTAGGTTCCTTGTTTCTGTTGTTACTTGTTCCAGGACGATCCATCTGAGGCCATACACTGTGATGCTTTGTAGTGATAAAATGTTCTGACATTTTAGTGCTAGTACGTCTACAGCGTATATTACTCCTACTTTCATTGATTCTGGTCCTTACTTTCCGAGGTGGCATCCCTGTGTACCTATGGTTATATGGGCAACTGATGATATAAATGAGATGTTTGGTAATACAATTTGTGTGTATTCTAAGTCGCCATGGGGTACGTAAGCCAATATCGATTTCTTTAGTCGGTGCAGTGAGGTGACATACGCTATATTGACTGTATGGGTTACGTCCTATGACTTGTGGTAGATTCAGTTCTGCCTGCATGGTATTTATAGATTTCAGGTTCTGACTTGGTCTCGTATGTACCAAGGTATCATGTTGACTTTTTGCCCTTTTGTGAGAACAAGAGAAAATCCCATTGCTTTGTACCTGTAGTCAATATCCGCCTCCAATTATGTTTGATTATTTTCTAAATGTGGTATAATTACAATGTATGTGGTCCCACATACTAAAGGTGGATCTGTTTTTTGGCTTTTTGAAGTTTCGAGTAATGCATCCCAATTCTGATTCCTTGCTCTCTTCTTGTTTTTTTTGTATTATGTGTTCTTGGTAGTTGTATACCCTCGGTTTATCTGACAGCATGTCATGCTGATGTTTGAAGTCCCTAATTCTCCTACAGTTCCTTCGAAGACCGAGGAACTGTCCGTAGGGAAGGATCTCCCGTATGGGGCAAGGATGAAAAGTATCAAATCTGAAAAGATTATTTCTCCCTGTGGGCATACCCTCCCCACAAAGGGCAAACAGTAAAATACACAAGATGATGGATGGAATGTTGCAATGTTGTGGGAAGGGTATGTCCAGACGTGGGTCCCGTGCTCAGTACACCACTGGAGTCAAGCTATCCTGGCTGAGGAGGGCTGATAGACAGAAACCGGTCCTAGGATGCTTGATTCCGGTCCAGGGAAGAGATGACTTGGCATTTCGGGCTGGACTGTTCCCATGAGGCACAGGGTCAAGTCTGATTTGCATAAGGCCATGTCTGAACTGGGGTGGGGTGGTGAGAAAAATAACGATGGATTAAACCCAGATCTGTGACTGGGGGTGAATGTTTTGCCAATGTGCAACATTCCGTCCATCCCCTTGTGTGTTTTGCAGTTTGCCCTATGTGGGAAGGGTTTACCCAGACGTGGGTCCCGTGCTCACTACGTCACTGGAGTCAAGCTATCCTGGCTGATGACGGCTGTGAGCCAGAAACGGGTCCTAGGATGCTTGATTCTGGTCCAGGGAAGACATGGCTTGGCAGTTTGGGCTAACTGTTCCCATGAGGCACAGGGTCAAGACTGATTTGCATATAGCCATGTCTGAACTGGGGTGGCGTGGTGAGCAAAATAACGATGGATTAAACCCAGATCTGCGACTGGGGGTGAATGTTTTGCCAATGTGCAACATTCCGTCCATCACCTTGTGTGTTTTGTGTGTTTGGTATGTTATAACATATGCCAACTGATAATGCAATAAAATATGCTTTTTTTTAAGTTTTATTTTATGTAGATAGGTAAGTGGATGACTGCTATAAACACAGAGATCCTTTTGTTACTTGCAGTCAATAAATAGTAATCCTTCTAATAGACCACAGTGAGCTATGAAGGGTATTTGACTCCCAACACCTTGTAACCCTGACTGTCTCATGTAACACATCTTGTACAATAATTTACACACATGATGTATCTCGAATGGATAATGTGTATGTTATGTAAAGTGCGCCAACACTCTGCATTGAGATGAGTAGCACTATAAAAGACATAATAAGTGCTAAGGAAATTCTTATTTGTGAAAATACTGAGACAGACCAACCCATCTGACACTCTTACAGTGCATGTAATTATATACAACAAAGTAAAAAGCATGCAACTCTTCAGTACCTGTGAAGAGATAACAAGTTGTGTGCTTTTGTTTCCTAGCCAGTTTATATGCATTTGTGAGGTTCCCGGACGGCTCCATTCCCACACTCGATCAAAAGGAGGCCTGATGACAACTTAACTTCTGTCTTTATGGTTGCCAAGCTGGAGGTGGGAAACAAGCATTTGCAATGCACTAAGTCTCACATTTGCGAAAGTTTAAGCTAGTGGCATTGCAAATGACAATGCATTTTATTCATCTGTTTTAAAACCCAAAACATAAATAAAAAGCATTGATATTTACAATGCCAATTGCTCAAACTCTCGCAAGTGCGAGACCTATTGCATTGCAAAGGTTTTTTTATGCAGCTGAGTGATACATTTGCACATTGCTACTGCCATTTGTATGGGCAAGCTGACAAAAAAGAATGTTAGTGTGTAATGAAACCGGAGCTTATGTATTGTAGTGTATTGTAATTGTAATTGCTTTTAAATAGTGCTTACTTGCCCTGATGAGGTGTCAAAGCACTTTTTTAGTGAGTAGCATGGTACTCCCAAACCTCAATGGATTAGTAATGAATTAGTAAAGTGAAATATGAAAGTAATTGCGCAGTGGACATGATAGTCTGTTATTTTTATTGTTAACAAATTGTGGCGGGATAGAGGAGGGAAGGGTTTGCATTTTTATAGGGCTTGCTACCCCTCATACACACATGTATGCATAAACATGCACACACATACACATATACATACATAGATACACATACCCACACATACGTACGTACACACATATATATATATATATATGCACACACATACATATATACACATATACATATAAAAACATACATATACATACATACATACATACACTCATATAACATGAATGGTGCAGTGTAAGTAGAAAGAGGATTATTTTTCAGATAGATAGTTAGGCGAGCAATGGAATAGCCTTCCAGTAGGGCCGATAGTGTGAGAAACAAAAGCAGTGGAACAGAAGCACAAGGTGATCTTAGCGGTTGGAGGACCAGCAAAAAAGTTGGTCACCAAGTGTGGTCTGCAACAGTCCAGTGCACAGCAAAGTAGGCATTGTAGATTGGCATAGTAAAGGTTCCCTATGCAAGGGAGAATGTGATAATGATCATTTCGTAAGCATAAAATATATATTTTGACCAGCAGAAAAGCAATGACAAATGGAGAAAAACCCAGGAATGCTTTACCAATTTAGTTTCCAAATGTTATTCATTTGTAATACTGTGTTATGTTCACCAAAAGATCTCTGCACCGGCCCACCTGGGAGACCTGAAAGGGCCTTTTATGTGAATAAATGGTTCAACACATTTGCCCTCCCCACTCAGCGCAGCTTGACATAGTCCATAGTCTAGAACCATGCAACCCCGGATTTTACAAGTAGCCGTGCACTCTGTTGTTTCCGAAGTCTGTATACATGTGGGTGGTAGAATTAAACCCACGTACGAGGCAGAGAGTGAGGAAAGGGTAGGAAGGAGGGGAGGCCTTTTCCAACTAGCAGGGAGGGCGTAAGAATTAAATAAAGCGGTGGAGTTTGCTTTGTACAAAGCGGGAAAAAAGGTGTGTGAAATCAATATACAGCGGAAAGAGGTCTTGTCCCCGGAAGGGCGGTGGGCAAGTGGGAGTGGTGAAATGGTGTTAGGGACGGCATGGGAGATCGGGGAGATGAGTCATGGGCAAAAGATTTTTGGTCTCGTATTTGGAGCAATCCCTCCCATGTAGGTTTAAGAACAGTCATGCAGCATTGCAGGTTAAGCATTGATGGTTTTACTTTTCAATTAGTATCATTAAAACAATGTGTAAGTCCCCTGTAATTGTTCCAGCAATAACAGGCTGAGGAGGATCACATAGCTTTTTCTTTTTTAAAATACTGAATGTATTGCTTAACACTTCGTGGAGAGAGGTAACTGTGGCACCTTTAAGTGGCAACATGTTTATTTCTCCGGCATATGCTTTCAGTTAAAATCATAACCATTGCTCGTGCCTGTAAAGGCTGGTAGTATTAAGGCTCCGGTGTGTGTTTTATTTTCCAACACAATGACTGTCTCCTGCCTGCAGCGGGTGCAAACAGCTGCCGGAGCATAGGTGACATTGGCCCTCTCGCTCCAACCGAAGAACAGGGACAACAAACAGGCTGCATGCTTGGGAGAGGCAGAATACATGCCTAGGAACACAGAAGCGCGCTGCTGGAGGCAGCGCTAGGTTGAAGCGCTGCCCCTCTTATCTCCGGTGAAAGCTGTTGCCTGCCTCCTCCTGAGCTGCGCTGAGCTTCGGTAAAGGGGGTCTGAGAAGGAAGGAAAGCGAGCCCGCAGTGGCCTTTACTACCGGAACAATCATCAGCAGTAAATGTCTGAGAATACAGTGCTGCCACAGGCTTGATTTTTGCTTCCAACATTGTTATCTGGATGTAGGCTGTCTTCTCCACTCCACGGCCAGCTGGATGGTGGAGGGGCGGTTAGCGGGCGAGCTGAGACTTTATGCTGATGCAGAGCTGAGCTTGAGTTCCCATCTTCCTGACCAGTCCCCGCAGCTTCAATGAAATGAACGAGAAGCGGCGGTTCACACGCCCCTTCCCTGTTGCTACCGCTGTCTGGGACACCAATGTAAGAAGCAAAAAAAAGTGCTTACTGCTAATTAAAGGACACTGGATAGCGCGCAAGTAAAAGATCCAGTCTGGATGGGCCTTTCCAAAAGGAGACAGGGCGGTAACAAAGAAGCGTCATTTTCCATCGGAGGCCAGCGTTTACCATAAACGATGACGCCAGCCAATAAGAATGATGGGCTGGGCTTCAATTCCACTTCTGAAATCTCCTCGATTACAATAAACCTCGCAGAGCGAGCAGCATGTGCGCTGGAACGCAGGTCTGCAAGACCTAAAAACAGCCACCTTGCTGCCTGAACTTTGCTGCTGGGAATCTAAAGCAGACAACGTGCAGGAGCTGATGATCGTGTCTTGGCGTATCAAAGTTACACTGAGACAACTTCAACATATTTCTCTGGGGCCATACTTGTTAACAGGGGGGACGGCGTCCACCCTGGGAAAAGAGTGAGTGGACGCAGTGTACCCACGTGTACCCCCGACTCGTGCCCTGCCCGTGTACCCCAGGGCATGGCCAGGATTGATTCCATCACTTGTAGAAGCCCTGATTAGTAGCCCCAGGAGAACATGGCCTTTTAGGGTAGGAATTACTCCTTATTATTATTATTATTATTATTATAGTAACATTTATTAAGCGCACAGCTACCCCCAACGGGGGTGTCCCGGAGCTGTGGACCGCAGCAGCAAGAACCTCAACACTAGTAGCCAGGGAATAGCCATGTCTTCAATTTGCCTCTGAACAGGGATTCGGATTTTAGCAAGCAGAGATTGAGTGGAAGGGAGTTCAACAATTTTGACGTGATCACTGGAAAGTCTCTACCTCCTTTTCTAACCCGATGAAATTGAGGGGTAAGTAGAAGGCGGAGGTGGTTTGATCTAAGATCGCGAGCCGAGTGAACTAACCTCAGTCTACCTCTGAGGTACCCTGGACCCCTGCCATTCAGAGCCCTGAAGGCAAGGACCAGGGCCGTGAACCGGATGTGAGAGGCTATCGCGAGCCAGGGCAAGTTCTTTAAGTGGGGGAAATTGGGGTGGCGGTAGGGGATTTTGCAGATCAACCTGGCTGCAGCATTCTGAACGGTCTGCAACCGTTGAAGAAGATATGCCGGGGAACCCGTATATAGACTATTGGAGTAGTCTAGGTGAGTGGTAATGAGAGCGTGCACTACGGTCTTCAGTGCATTAGCAGGGAGGTAAGATTAAATCTTTTTTATCATATATAACTTGCCAAAACAAGAGGAAGCTACTTTGTGGATCTGGGTTTTTTACGATAGCTCGTTGTCCATCTGAAAACCAAGGTTTCGGCCACTTTCACTGGAGATGGAGAAGGGTTCCGCTCAGACGGCCACCATATGGATGGTGATAGAGGTGTTATTTGATTAAAAAACAACACCTCCGTCTTGTCAGTGTTTGGTTTTAAGGTGTTTTGGGTCATCCATGAAACGATGTTGGATAAACAAGCTTTAAAATTCTGGAGTCCATTGTCAGAGTGGTCTCTAAACGAGAAAATTAGCTGTGTATCATCACCGTATGAGACCACTCTGACTCCAAAAGCCTCAATGACCTCAGCCAAAGGTGCAAGGTACACGTTAAAAAAAAGGGGGCTGAGAGACGATCCCTGGGGAACTCCACAGTCAAGGGGCTTTCAATCTTTAGAAAAGTAGGGGCGGCACCATACTTGTTGCGTTCTTTCCGATAGAAAGGATTTTATCCAGGCCAGAGGTGTGTTGCGAATCCCTACATTATAGAGCCTGTCCAGCAGTATAGGATGGGACACGGTATCGAAAGCTGCGGACAGATCGAGGAGCACCAACATGGCTACCTCGCCTCTGTCCACGCTTTCCCTAATAGTCTCTGTGACCTCTAGTAGTGCCGTCTCCGTGCTATAGCCGGACCTAAAGCCAGACTGTGAGTCGTGGAGGAGATTGCACGTCTCCAGGTGGTCGGCTAGCTGTTCTTGTACAATTTTTTCCAAAATGTTTGCAGGTTTGGGGAGGAGGGATATAGGCCTGTAGTTACTGTGGACTAAGGGATCCGCCTCTGGGCTTTTTAAAATGGGGATCAGTACAGCCTGTTTCCATGCTAGCGGAAAGTAACCCGACAAAAGGGAGGCATTCCATAGTGTGATAAGAGGTTGGATGATGATTGGTGCCAGAGAGGTGTACACCTGGGCAGGGACCGGGTCAAAGGGTGATCCTGATTTACACTGCTGCATTTTTACCAATGCTGTATCCAGAGAGATAGTTTTAAACTCACGAAGCATATTTTCACTGAGAGGTGAATTACGCTGGACTATGATCACTTCACTAGGTGAGTCCGGGGGGTTAAATTAGGAAAAGATATCTGCGATTTTAATATGAAAGAAATCAGACAGCCCATCACAAAGCTCTTGGCTAGGTTTAACCTTACATTTATACACATCTTTAACTTGAATCCTGAAACCAGGACACCCAAACAAATCTGTGCCATCTGCAGTCTCTGATCCTGCACCTTTATCAGAAGAGTTTGGAGTACTGGTATGAGATACAGGATTGGTAAATCATCTGCTTCCCATTCTTTATGCTTTTACTTTATATCCAATCTTCTGAGGTCTCAACAGCTGCCATGGCCTGTATGTTGAACCAATCAATCCCTTCATCTGTGCTTATGTGGCCTGCCACTTTTTTGGCCCCAGGTTCATCATTTGTGGCCGGTATGGAGGGGGTCGCGCGGGGGAGGTTTAATTTAAAACAACAGTGGCAAAAAGTGGGGTGTCGAAATGTGCTCCTATGCGGATGACACCCAGTTGATGGTCACCATTGATGAAAAAGATGATTCAAAATCTAGACTGACAAACTGCCTGACTGAGTTGGCAATTTGGATGCAGGACCATTGTCTTAGACTAAATGCCGACAAATCTGAAATTCTACTGTTCGGCAGAGGCACACAGGCTTGGGACAACAGCTGGTGGCCGAGTGACCTGGGCTCGCCTCCCAACCCTACTGCAAAAGCCAAAAATCTAGGCATAACACTAGACAGGGATTTATCCATGAAATCCCATGTCTCCATAGTTCGCGGCAGAGGCTTTGGGCTATTGAAGATGCTTAGACGAGTCTTCCCCTGGGTTCTGACAGAGTGCAGGAAAACACTAGTCCAGTCACTATTGATGAGTAGGCTGGACTATGGTAACTCCCTGTTTGTGGGAATGGCAGATTACCTTTTCTCTAAATTACAGATGGTTCAGAATGCCGCGGCCAAAGCCATCTGTAATAAAAGAAAATACGACTCAGCCAAAAACTGCATGCGTGAGCCTCATTGGCTCCCAATGCGACAACGAGCCACTTTTAAACTACTATGTATTTCACACAAAGTACTTCACGATACAGGCCCCAACATCCTACATGACAAGATTAGATTCCATAAACCCTCAAGGAACTTACGATCCATAACGTCAGGTAGAGCATCTACCACCCGAGCACGAACTGTCAGGATGGGAGAACGGGCCTTCTCTCACATTGCCGCAACAAAATGGAATGAGTTACCTTCTAATCTCAGAACAAATGACTGCTTCCTCTCATTTAGGAAACAACTAAAGACAGTTCTCTTCCCCAGATCAGATCAATAATCCTCAACCAGAGCTGCTATTGAATCACTTGCCACCTCTCCTCAGCGCTGTGATGTCCTCCCAAGGATGAATGTTAGCGCTTTACAAATAAATAAATACAATACAATACAGTGGGCAAGCCACTCCTCCCCGGCACTCGAGCAAGACCGCTTGCCCGCCCCAACCAAACCCTGCCTTCTGCTTTCTCGCAGTGCGAGAAGCAGATACATAGAATGGTATTTAAAATACCATTGTATGTTGCTGCTTCTCGCACAGCGAGAAAGCAATGGTGCTACGCTCCTCCGCCCACATGGAGGAGCCGCCCCTTGCGGTTCATCATGGCATCTCCTTTTAGTTGGATTCAGAACCCAAGTGCTCTTTTATCCTCCTCGGTCTTCCATTGACTCAGCCACTGCTTTTGGCCCTACACTGCATGATATACCTTCGATGCACCTCAAATCTCACACTTTTCTACCTTCCTACAAGGACGTCACTGCCATTTCCAATAAGGGCTGAACACTGGGAAAGGCTGTAGGCTTCTCGGGATTTAACCAAGCTCAGGTGGGGGTATTAAATGTTACATGCTTCCCCATTTTCTATTGGCTTGTTCCACATGTGTGTTCTGTGCCAAGTACTGCCTTTCCGGTGGCTCTTGAACACTGCTTATTGTCTCAATGCAAGAACATTTTCTTTGGTAGTGAAACACACACTCTACACACATCCAACACCAGGGTGGCAACCCTGTATTAACTACAAATGTGTCACAAATCTTTCTGTTGTTTCCTCTATGACTAAGGATACTGAACACTAGCCGGAATGTCATCTTCCCCAGGAGGATTTTATCACAGACATGCACACCACAGCTACAGGTATCAAATAAAAAAGCACATGGCTTGTAACCCAGCTGTCATTGAAGAGATAGTGCATATTAGGATGGGAATGAGGTGAGGTCCGCTTGTAAACAACAGAAAATGTGATGAATTCTTGGAAGAACACCATGTTTACACGTGAAAGTCCAAACCAAGCTAGACAAGGACCATGCTAGTTTTTGATAGCATATGGCTAGGGCAACCGTGCAGCTCCATGTCACCAATCGTCATGTATCAGGTAGTGGCTTCATTTAACACAATGTACAATGGAAGATGTGTGCTTGCAGTTTTTGAGAGCCATTTGGATTACAAGTACCAAAGTGCAATGATTTATGAAAGCATGGTGCCTCACTGACATGGGACCACATGACCAACTTACTGATGATATGCAGATTTCTTGCAAATAAAATTCTTACTTCCTCAAGATTGCAAAAGCAGGATAAGTGAAAATATCTCAAATTTCATGCTCTATGCATATTATGGAGCTTTTATTTAATGCCTGAAATCGAATCTTTTTGTGTTCCATCTGCTTTGCTACGTGTAAACATTGAAAGATGCAACACTTGCTGACTGCCCACCAGCCAAACACAGAGCTAGAGATAGTGAAAACAAACTATCCTTGGTAGAAACGTTTAAACCAGCGCCCCCACTCTCTCCCTGTCTCTTTATTTTCAATCTCTCTGTCTTTCTCCCTCTTTCTGTATATATCTGCTCTTCCTGCCGCCAGAAACTCCAGGGACCTGGAGGCAGAGACAGCAGCAGTGGGCTTGCTTCAAAAACCGGCCTGCAGTGTTAGGCTAAGCTCCCACCCCAGCCCCTGGCGACACGCCTGGTGGAAAAAATGGCCATTCCGGCCATGGCCAGAGCCATGCCTTCCTGCCGCCCAGGTTTTTTTTCGACGGCGCTATACAAACATGAGTTACTGCTGCTTGTTCTATGCTGGAAAAATTCGAATTCGATCGGATTTGCAATGTCGACTAAAATCTGGCAGCTGGAACGGAGAGGCTCTCAGTGGAGCATTTACTGTGCGCTTTCTGCAAAGAGCAAGCAAGGGAAACCAGGAGGGAAGCGCGAGGCAGTGATGAATGAGAGTTTCTGGCAGTTCTGTGATCTCTGATGACGTGTGCTAGCTACCCTTATGCTTCTGTGCTGATGTGCATACCATTAACTAAAAACAGAGCCATGTGATGAACGCGCTTCTCCAACTGCTCCGAGAGCCGCCATTTTCTTCGCTGTGAACCAAAAACAGCACAGGCTTAATCAGCCAATACGCATGGTGATTTGACTTCAAATTAAGTCAAGCTAATCTGGAACATTTGGTTAAGAGGAATGAATATTCCGATATGGAATACATGATCTTTTTATGGCCCTGCTTAATTGAATTCTAGACGTGCTCTGAAGATGCAGTCGCTGCGCAGATATAAAAAAACACGATGGCTCAGGGGAATCAACTCTCTCCAAGTGTCTGATAGAAGATTTCTCTGTCATCATCCATTTTAGTACAGAGGGCGCTTCTTCTGGCCGCTGCCAGATATCATAAGTACTACGTCAGCTTAAACTACTGAGTTTTGAATCCTCAGTAATTAGAGGTGAAGCTAATTTTGCATTGACAGTTGTCTGGTGCACAGCAAGGAATGTCGGAGTTCAGGCATTCCAGGCAGGAGAGGCCTTGTATAGCTACAGTCACGCATTCTTTAGCCGTTTGTTTCAAGCACATGAAGAAACATATCTGAGTCACGTGCCATATAAAACCTGTACATTATATTTTTACCACTGTCTAGACGTGTGATAAGGTATAATTTCACAGTTTGAGGTTACTTTATCAGCCAATTGACGCTTTACGAATTTAAATCCTACACAGAACGCTGGCAAACACGGACAATTTGGTATTAAAGATCTCCACCCCTCATATGTCCATGGCCTGTGTACTTTTATATAGGCCTCCCACATCAATGCCACTGTTTCCTATGTCTTTTAGTGAGCAAATTGCTAACCTGACTCTGGATCACACCTGGGTCATGTTGGTAGGCGATTTCAATTTCTGGTTTAAAGTTCCAGCATAGGGCCCACAATCGGCAGAGCTTACTGACCTCCTGCTCAATCTCAATTTTAAACAACTGGTGCTCTCCCCCACTCATGTCAAAGGACACATTTTAGACCAATTATGGTCTAATACTACTTGTGTGTCCTCTCCACTAATTCTTCCTTGCCTATGGTCGGATCACTCTATTCTTAGCTTTAAGATCCGCGTCAAGCACACTAGAACTACAGTGCCTACCACTGGCAAATTAGCCAGAAACTGGAATGCTATGGATAAGGATGCCTTTTTACAGTCCTTAGCCAATGACGCCCCCTCCTTGGACGAAGATATAAACCTGTCAGTCTCCACCTTAAACAATTGGCTTCAAACAGCTAGCAATGCCTATGCCCCTTATAAAATCATCAAACTAGCTCGGCGTACGGACGCCAATAGGTGGTTTTCGGCTGATCTGAAAGCCAAGAAACAGGCCCTCCGGCACCTCGAACGTGTGTGGCGACGTGAATACAACTCTGAGGAAAAAACCAAATACATCAGGGCTAGGAAGGAATATATGAATGCCATCTCGACAGCAAAGACAGAGTATTTCTCTTCACGTATCGTGGAATCGACAAATAAATCCAAAGATATTTTCTCAGTTTTCAATGAGCTGACTAATTTGGAGAATGTCCGTCCTAAAGTAGTCCCCACGCAGTGTCTGTGTGACTCACTTAATACTTACTTTAGTGACAAAATTATAGACATTAAAGCTAGCATCCCCCAACCTAAGGTCCCAATCACGGCTGGCATGACAATTAAGTCTACTTCTGCCACCCTCACAAACTTTCCACCTATAACTGGGGATCAGCTTTCAGAACTCTTGACTAGAGTTAAATCCGGATCTCCACTGGACATCTGTCCTCCTCGTATTCTGAGAGAATGCTTTTCTGCCTACCCTATCCCTGTACTCGCCCTCCTTAACGATTCCCTTCTGTCGGGAAGAGTCCCGTCAGCTTTCAAAGAGGCAACGGTCATACCTCTTTTAAAGAAACCTGGCGCCGACCCGGCGTGTAAGGCAAACTATAGGCCCATCTCTTTGCTGCCTTACCTGGCAAAAATCTTAGAAGCATACGTGGCAAAGATCCTCTCTAACTCTTTGGAGGAGTCCTCTTGCTTCGACCCCCATCAGGCTGGGTTTCGGCCGGCGCACTCAACGGAAGCAGTGATCACTGCGGTGCTGGATACCCTCAGAGACTGTGCAGATAGACGTTCTCCCCAGGCACTAGTGCTACTGGATCTGTCGGCCGCGTTCGACACGGTCGACCACAACATCTTGATCGACCGTGTCGGCCAGGCCGGCATCCGGGGCACAGCAGCCTGCTGGTTGAGATCCTTTTTGGAGGGCCGCTCTCAAGCGGTGCGCTTGGGGGACTTAACTGGTGTGAAACAACTTACCCCTTGTGGAGTTCCACAGGGCTCCTCCCTGTCACCTCACCTTTTTAATATCTATATTCTTCCCCTTATTCAAACTCTCAGGGATAGACAGGTGAGAGTTTTCAACTATGCAGACGATTTGCAGTTACTCTTTACTGTTGATAACACTGCCCAATCCATCAGCCATTTCCAGTCGACCATGAAGTTTATTAAATCCTGGATGGATCAAAATCAACTAAAATTAAACCCAGGTAAAACTGAATTGGTTTTGACCGGGGAAAGTGCCAAGCACTGGGGTCCCCAATACTGGCCCATAGATCTGGGCCAAGCCCCACAACCATCACCATCGGCTAAAACCCTTGGAGTCATTGTGGACAACGATCTTTCCTTAAAGGCACAAGTAGGCCAGGTGGTCTCCAAGTGCTTCTATCAATTGAAAAAAATTAGGAAAGTCCGGCGATTACTTACGTATGAAGCAACTATCCAGGTTGTGATTGCCACAGTTCTGTCCCATCTGGACTACGCTAATGCCATCTACTTGGGTCTCCCAGGCTATCTTCTTAAGCGTCTCCAGATGGTACAGAACTATGCCGCAAGGTTAATTCTGAAGCAACCTAGGTGGCAAGCAGCGACCCCCCTCCTTACTGAACTGCACTGGCTCCCTGTCATTCAACGCTGTGCCTTTAAGGCTGGCTGTATGATGTTTAAATCGCTGCATGGCAGAAGCCCCGAATTTATCAATCAATTGGTCATTAGATACGTCCCCTCCCGCAGTTTACGTTCTCTCCACTTGGGTCTCCTTCAGATTCTCTCGTTTAAGCTCAAACGTTTTTGCGGACGCAGATTTGCTATACTTGCTCCTCATTTCTGGAACACCCTCCCATTGGAAATTCGTCTCTGTCAGGATCTCCTACCTTTCCGGAAGGCCCTGAAGACGTGGCTCTTCAGACAAGCTTTTTAACCTTTTTTTTCCCTTCCACCTTGTTGTGTTTCATCAGATCAGCGCCAAGAAACTAATCAGTGTTAGTGCGCTTTATTGAATAAATTAATAACATAACATAACATAACAGAAAAAAACTACGTTGCATTTAGGCATCTGACATGATTTGAACACCAGCAGGAAATCTGGATATTTCAAGAATGAAAAGCACCTATAGACTATAAATATAACTCAATTCAACATCGGTTTCAATAGCCTTTAAATAATTTTTTTCTTGAAGGACAGGCCTCGGACATTTCAATGGAGTCCTCCATGACGTGCAGTATCTCGATTTGCCCACAATCCTAGCCAGACAACCTGTACACATTTGATTCTCGCAGGACAGTATGTACCTGCTGGCGATGGTGCTGCAGGTGGTGGCTGCATGTTATTGCTTTGCTGCAAAACCAGCCCTAGTAAGCATTTAAGCGCTAGCTGGGCCACATTTAAGAGGTTTTGTCGTAAGGCAGTGCTGCAGGCCTTCCTGCTGCGCTCCCCTAAGGCAAAATAAAAGGTCAGGAAAGTGCTGTATCTATCAGATACAACGTATTCCTTTCCTTTTCCTCTGCGCAGGCGCACAATGGGCTGCCGTGTGTCAAAGCAGGCCCCTTGGTGCAAGGGTGCCTACGAGGCAGGATGATTATTATTGTGCAGGAAGGGAAACCTTCCTGCATACAAAACGATGACAAGAGGCTTTTTCCCCTTTCTATGTGTGCTACAGAATTAAGCACAAATTGAAAAAGGAAAACGAGGAGCAATAAAGATATTTCTCCTAATTGTGCCTCCCTTACGCCTCTCCTAGGGAGGTGTATGTTTTTGCCGCTGCCTCAGAGTTACAATTTCTCGTAAATCTGGGATAGTTTAAAAAAGCCATGGATGTTGCTGGGAACGCCCCAGCCACACTCATTGCATGCCCCTTTAATGCAGAAAACTGTGTTAAAGGGAACAATATTTACGAGGCAGCAGTAAGTGCAAAAACAGTGACTTGGTGCTGCCTTGTAAATATGGAGCTGGTTCCTGCACCACGGAACGTCACATAGAGTGATGTTTCGGCAGCACAAGGGGCCTCATAGCGGACTCGATAATTCTCTCGCCTCGGTGCCCACTCTGATCAGCGATCACACTCGGCAACTCTGGGCATTAGCTTGCCTCATCTTCACTAACGGCCCCACCAGACCGCCGGGGATGCCTGGTCTCACCCTGGAGATACCCATTAAGGGACCATCTCTCAGGGAAGCCAGGAAGGGTTTCGCAGTGGTCGAAGTGCCTTGGGACCCTACGGGTAAGTAGTGCGCTATATAAATGCCCATACATTTACATTTACATTTACATTTACATTTACAGGCCCTAGCTGTTCTGAAGGTTGTACATCAGAATATCCTAGGTCCCTGGCTGTAGAGAAGGAAACCAATTTCACCCCTGACATAACCCAGGATCACACGTTTGTGGACTGGTGTTTTGGAAATTGAATGTATATGAACACTATGATTGAGGATTACAACTGAGAACAATGTGAATGGAAACTGTGATTCGGAATAATAAGTGAAAGATGTGCAATCACGTAATTTTTTGTACTCACTATTGTAGCACATAGGGGACAGTTTCCTTAATCATAGATGCTATAATTGTAAGAAACAAATATGAATGTATATGCTTGATTTTACTAAAATCATCTGAAAAACAAATAACCTTGGTGATGTGATTTCTCAAAGGTTAATGTTGTAAACAAAAATTGTATTATAGAAAACAATGCCGATTTATGTGGTCGATACATGTTGGTTCATTCATTTTTACTAAAATCAAGGAAAAGCATGCAAGTGAGTCCTCTCTGTATGTAATAAATTATTTGAGGAAAGAGCAATTTTTAAAACTGTCTGATCTATTTGAAATGGGAAGCACTGCTTAATAATGAAAGCACAGATTGCCCAACATTAGGTAAAGGTTCCTAGGTATGGCATTGAGAAAGTGGCAACCCATTTGTGATTGATCTACTTTGAGTTCTGCAATTCAAATTAAGACCAACATGCTTTTGAAAAGTTTAGGTAATGAATTTCGAAACGTATAAAAAAATTGAAATTTTAATTTCACTTGATATTTGATTATACAGAGTTATATGATTATTATAAACAATAATGTAACGTGGGTTTAGATGAAATACCAAACAATTAACTATCTACTTTGGAATTAATTTATATAAAACACTTCTAAATTTCAATTCACGTCTAATGTTTTTGGATACATCTGTTTTTATGTCCATATCCTGTCCCTGCAACCAGCTCCTCCTTTGTTTGTAATGTATGACACTTGGGGCCTGATTTACAAAGGTGTACATAAACGTTTGTGTAAGTTTACCATTTTTTGCACTTCACAAAGGAAATTTATGAGTAGTATCTTTAGGATTGCATATCTTTTTATGTGCTGGGTCTCCACGACAAGTGCGGAGACTCTGCAGTTGTAAAGATACTACTTGTAAAATTACCATCCGTTTTTACCCTTGTCTGCCTATGAATTCGATACCTCACACTCATAAGTCAATGGTTTCTGTATCCTTTTACCTTTTCATTGCTTTCTTGGGGGAAGGGGGGCTCCAAGGGATTAAGTGACAATAGGGACTTCTACTGCCCACACCAGACTCTTGCACAAGCTGAATTGCCATGCCCCACCTTTGTTTATTCATTTACACAATTTCAGTATTCTTCCCATTTGAGATGGTGTGGGGATGCTGGATCCCCCTAGAAGGGGCCATTCTCAGTGTACAACCCACTCTACTGATATAGCTATAGTCAGTGCCCAGAAGATGCAGTGTGCTGCATGTCATAATAACACGAAACCTTGGCCTTAATAGCTTGCTAAAAGTTATGGTTTAACACTGGCTTTCTACCACATAAATGCTTTATTTAATATCTTTCTATATATCAAAGATAGCCTTCATCAAGTGCATTTTAATGGAGAGTAAAGCCTGTTTACATTTCTGACCATTTTGTTCTTCCTCTTTTCAGTATGTAAAAGTTAGAAGATGTGATGGTGCCAAACCTGACTTGCTAGCAGTAACAATGGATGGCTTGTAAGCTCCTGCTGTACAGATGTCTCATTCCAATTCATTTCAACAAACTAAAGTAGGAAATATCTTGAATATCATAAAGTGCATGTATATGGTCTACCCGAGACAGGTAAGTAATGGCACCCGGGTAAATCGGTGCTCACCTTACATTTGTCTTGGACTTGTGTGAGTTAAAGGAGAGTGTGTGTGTGTATATATATATATATATATATATATATATATATATATATATATATATATATATATATATAGACGTAAGCAACGTCGAAACGCCTAAGGAAATGAGCAAGTTTCACAGGAGGTGACGAATAAAGTCCTCTGCATCATCAGACACTGTGGGCTCTCTTTTTTCGGAGTGGTTGCACGCGCAGTTTCTCCAGGATCTCCGTTCCTGGCGAGAATCCGCCCTACAGGACCGGTGGCCCCCGGTAAAGTGGAGGTGTTCTTTTGGATATTGACTGAGGGGGCATGGTCCGCTCCTCACCTGTTTGCCAGCTCTTTAGGACTTCCGAAGCAATGTGGCAAAGGGCGCAGGTGAAAGGGAGAAGAGAGAGGACAACGCCTTTCTCGGAAGCAGTGCGGATGCAGTAATTAATTTACATCTTGTGGAACCTTGGCACTAAGCAATGTAAAAACGAAGTGCACCGACTTGGGACAGCAAGCTGAAAATAATGCCATTAAACAAGATTAGAATAAACGGCAAGTCCCTAAATAACTTTCACAATGCATTATGGTGCCTGTAGTATGCTGAACAGGCACGTGACTATTAAGTCTGTATAATGTGCTCACCTGTGATCAAGACGTAAGCAACGTCGAAACGCGTAAGGAAATGAGCAAGTTTCACAGGAGGTGACGAATAAAGTCCTCTGCATCATCAGACACTGTGGGCTCTCTTTTTTCGGAGTGGTTGCACGCGCAGTTTCTCCAGGATCTCCGTTCCTGGCGAGAGTCCGCCCTGCAGGACCGGTGGCCCCCGGTAAAGCGGAGGTGTTCTTTTGGATATTGACTGAGGGGGCATGGTCCGCTCCTCGCCTGTTTGCCAGCTCTTTAGGACTTCCGAAGCAATGTGGCAAAGGGCGCAGGTGAAAGGGAGAAGAGAGAGGAAAACGCCTTTCTCGGAAGCAGTGCGGATGCAGTAATTAATTTACATCTTGTGGAACCTTGGCACTAAGCAATGTAAAAACGAAGTGCACCGACTTGGGACAGCAAGCTGAAAATAATGCCATTAAACAAGATTAGAATAAACGGCAAGTCCCTAAATAACTTTCACGATGCATTATGGTGCCTGTAGTATGATGAACAGTCATTCACTCACTAACACACCTATATACACACTCATCTACCCATACAGTCCTGCATACATGCTGTCTTCAAAACACATACAAACAGTGAGTCACTCATTCATGCATCTACATGCTAAGTAATATCCCCCACCGAACTATACAGACACTCATACTGATACTCAAAAAACAAATAACCCATAAACACACTCACCAACTAATAACCCATATCGACACTCATGTAGCTACTCACCAACCCATGCAGCCACTTATACACAAAGTGAGACAATGATACAGATATTTACATATTTAAACATTACTCGCTAACACATTTATTCACTAAAATACACTTAATAAGTCAGTTATACAAGCAATTTTACAAAAAACCCCATCCTTTTAGACACTTATTTACCCATTTATTCTTCCATCGGCCTTTAGATATACATATATAAAAAATATTTTTATTTTTCAGAAATACATACATTCACTGGATGATGTCATCAGTGATGTCATCAATGATGTCATTTGAGATGCCATCAGTGATGTCATGAGTTATGTCACTGACCATGTCATGAGTGATTTAATATGTGACGTCATCAGCAGTGGATTGCGGGCGTGCAAGTTATAGTTAGCTGAACTAACTATAACGGGGGAATTTCAATGGTTCTGGATGACTGAAATGTCCAGCTAACTATAACATGTGCGAAACCTATGTTTTTTTCAGTGAATTTCTAAGGTTTTTTTAAATGCTAATTCCTAACTATAACGTGTGTGAAACCTATGGTTTTTTCAGTGAATTTTAAAGGTTTTGTAAATGATAATTTTTAAATGTAGGAATTATTATATTTCCTTCTTTTTATACTAATTTCCTAAATTTTAATATAAATATTTATATTTATTTTATTTTTTACGTTATATTTCATATTCTTTATGTAAAATAATAACAAAACTAAATTCAAAAATAATTTTTTTATTAATTACTTTTTTTCTTCAATATATTAAAATTAAATTCTATATAATTCCTTTTTCATTTTTTTTTATATAATCGTACTGTACGCGTACCGTGAACACACCATACTTTGTACAGTAATCCGTTCTCTGCGCGTACCCGCGCACATGTTACGAAAGCGCTTTGATCTTACGCGTTAGATCAACGCTTCCGTGTGACGTCATATACGGCGCACCGTACACGCACGCCGTGAAAGTTTCTAATTGTTCAAAATCATATATTTATGTATTTAATGTACATATTAAGGGAAGACATTATGTGGGATAATCATAAAAATAGTTTTATAAAACTTTTAATAAGCGTATATTACTTTTGAAAGCAATTACGCACATCGCGACGGTACGTCGTACGTACTCGCACCGTAAGAGCAGCGTAAGAGCTCCGTAAGCGCACCGTAAGAGTACGCACAGCCATGTGACTTTAAAAGAAGAGATTTTATTGGTTCATAACACTTCCTATTCCAACTGTTGAAGATCCCTCCTATTTTGATCATTCTACTTGGACTTTCTCAGGAGAACCATCTATTCTGAGGAGCTGCAGTCCTTTAGGAGAAAAGTAAAAAATGGCTGGTCTTCCTGAGAGTTCTTCAGAACATTTCAGGAAGAATTTGTAGCTGAGCCCCCTCAGAAAAAAAGAAAGGAAGCACCTATTTGGAAATGTTTTACATTTCCTGAGGGGCAAATGAAAGTAAATGCTCCTAAGGTAACATGCAAAATATGCAAAGTTACTCTTTCAAGGGGTGACCCCTCTAAAAAATATTCTTTTGGAACTGCTAGTATAGATCGTCATGTGAAGACCTTGCATTCTTCCAACTATGCAAGGATAGCCACCCACAGCTTGCAAGAGAATACTCCACCTGCAGTGGCTAGTACTTCAACTGCACCACCACAACCTCCTCCGAGCAGTCCACATCCAATTATTGTCCCTCAGTTTGCCAACCTGACTTTTCATTGCAAGTACTGCAAAGAACTTCTTTGTTATGGCGAGCAGTCAATTGACCTCATTGTAAAGAGGCAAGAGCTGCACTGTTCCCCCAAAAAATAATTTTTAAAAAACTTTTTTGTTGCAGTTCCAGTTATTGACTGCTTGCGAGCCACCCCAAGACGCACCAACGGACCCATCGCCTGCCAAGCCTGCCGTTTCTCCTGCTACCGGACCTGCACCGCCCCCGCCAAGCCCAGCACCAGCAGCAACCACCTGAAGTGCATCCTGCTCAACACCCGCTCCATCCACAGGCACGCTGTGGAACTCTGGGACCTGCTCGACACGACAGCACCGGACGTCGCCTTCCTCACTGAAACCTGGATGAACGCCTCCTCAGCGCCCAACATCGCCTTAGCCATCCTGGACGGTTACAAGATCACCCGGAAGGACCGCGTCAACCAGACAGGAGGAGGCATCGCCATCGTACACAAGAACACCATCCGCATCTCAACTAACTCCGACGAAACCTTCACCGCCGCCGAACACCTGCACTTCCAGATATACACTGACCCCAAGACCACCCTCTGCGGCACCCTCATCTACAGACCACCGGGACCACGCCCACAATTCAGCGAAGACATCGCAGACTTCATCAGCCCGCACGCCCTTCCCTCCGCCGACTACATCCTCCTAGGAGACCTCAACTTTCACCTGGAGAAGAACAACGACAGAAACACCACCGCCCTGCTGGACAACCTCGCCAACCTCGGACTCAAGCAACTGGTGAACACCCCCACCCACTACGCCGGCCACACGCTTGACCCCGTCTTCTCATCCAGCAAGCACATCTCCTTCTGCCACGCCACCAGACTCCACTGGACCGACCACAGCTGCATCCACTTCAGCTTCAAAAGAACTACGACCCACCACCACCCGCAACAGGTCCCCCGCCGCAGCTGGAGCAAGATCACCACCGAGCAGCTCACCGCCTCCCTCAGCCAGAACACTCCCACCAGCTCAACGGACCCCAACGAAGCAGCCAGCAACCTCACCAAGTGGCTGACCGCCTGCGCCGACAACCTCGAACCACTAAAGAACCCTCCCAGCAGACCCGGCAGCAAGAAAACCCCCTGGTTCACCGACGAACTCAAGGAATCCAAGAAGAACTGCCGCACCCTCGAGAAAGCCTGGCGGCTCGACCACACCACAGACAACAGGACCGCCCTCAAGCACGCCATCCGTAAACACCATCAGCTGATCCGTGCCACCAAGAAGACGGCACTCAAAGAACGACTGGACAACAACACCCACGACAGCAAGGAACTCTTCAGCATCGTCAAAGAGTTCTCCAACCCCAGCGCCAGAAACAACGACATCACTACCTCGCACGACCTTTGCAACTCACTCGCCTTGTTTTTCCACCGCAAGATCGCCGACATACACAACAGCTTCGACGCACAGACCACACACCCTACCACCGAACCAACACCCGCCACCACCACCCTCTGAAACTGGACCCCGATCAGCACCGAAGACACCACCCGCACGATGAACTCCATCCACTCCGGATCACCAACTGACCCGTGCCCACACCACGTCTTCAACAAAGCCGACGCCACCATCGCACCCCATCAACTCCTCCTTCCACACCGCCACCTTCCCGGGGAGCTGGAAGCACGCCGAGCTGACCGCCCTCCTGAAGAAACCAACGGCGGACCCCACCGACCTCAAGAACTACCGTCCCATCTCGCTCCTTCCTTTTCCGGCCAAAGTCATCGAGAAGACCATCAGCAAACAGCTTGCCGCCTTCCTCGAGACGAACGGATGACTCGACCCCTCGCAGTCCGGGTTTTGTGCCAACCACAGCACCGAGACCGCCCTGATCGCAGCCACCAACGACATCAGAACCCTGATCGACAACAGGGAAACAGCGGCCCTCATCCTCCTGGACCTCTCTGCGGCATTCAACACCGTCTGTCACCACACCCTAGTGAAGCACCTCAGCAACATCGGAATCCGAGAGAAAGCGCTGGAGTGGATCATCTCGTTCCTCACCGGAAGAACCCAGAGAGTCCGCCTCCCTCCGTTCAGATCCGAGGCCACCGAAGTCATCTGCGGCGTACCACAAGGATCTTCACTCAGCCCAACCCTCTTCAACATCTACATGAGCCCCCTCGCAGCCATCCCACGCGAGCACAACCTCAACATCATCTCCTACGCCGACGACACCCAGCTCATCCTCTCCCTCACCAACGACCCCACCACCGCCAGAGCCAACTTACACGAAGGGATGAAAGACGTCGCCGACTGGATGAGGAACAGCCGCCTTAAACTGAACTCAGACAAGATGGAAGTCCTCATCCTGGGATCATCACCCTCCGCCTGGGACGACTCCTGGTGGCCCCCGGCCCTGGGCACCGCTCCCAAACCAATGGACCACGCACGCAACTTGGGCTTCATCCTGGACTCCTCCCTATCGATGACCAGACAAGTCAACGCCGTCTCATCCTCATGCTTCAACACCCTGCGCATGCTCCGCAAGATCTTCAGATGGATCCCCACCGAAACCAGGAAGACCGTCACCCAGGCACTCGTCACCAGCCGACTGGACTATGGGAGCACCCTCTATGCCGGAACCACAGCCAAACTTTAAAAAAGACTCCAACGCATCCAGAACGCCTCCGCACGACTCATCCTCGACATCCCCCGACACAGCCACATCACCGGACACCTGAGAGACCTACACTGGCTCCCCGTCAGCAAGAGAATCACGTTCAGACTCCTCACCCACGCACACAAGGCTCTCCACGACCTGGGCCCCAAGTACCTCAACGACCGCATGACCTTTTACACGCCCACCCGCCAGCTACGATCGACCAGCCAATCACTCGACACCGTACCACACATCCGCAGAGCCACCACCGGAGGAAGATCCTTCTCCTACCTGGCAGCCAAGACTTGGAACTCCCTCCCCACCCACCTTCGGCGAACCCAAGACCATCTCTCCTTCAGGAAGCAGCTCAAGACCTGGCTGTTCGAGCAATAACTTACCCCTCCCCCAGCGCCTTGAGACCCTCCCGGGTGAGTAGTGCGGTATACAAATGCCGTGATTGATTGATTGATTTTGTTTTTAATTCTATTTTTTTGCTTTAAAAAAAAAAAAACCCAAAAACTTGTTGAAAAATAAAAAAAAACACAAAACTAAAAAGACAAAAAAAACCAGTTCTTTTCAGAACTACCTTCACTGCTCAAAGAAATAACTATATTTCTATGTTAGTGTGTCAAAGTATGTGAGATTGAATATGTAGTTCATAAATGAATGAATGAATACATTAGTAGTGTATGGTGAATGTGAAAGTGCAGAACTATAAGGAAGTGCTACAGCATAAATCTATAAGGTGTTTACCTATAGTATACTGTAGGACCTCCGATGCACTTGAATGTAACATATGCACATAAATATGTTACAAGTCTATGCTTCAATTTGCACTGCTGGTGAACCTGCCTGGATGAATTTGTATGTGTTAGGGGTGGATTTACAACCCCCTTGTGCCTCTTTTACACAACTTTTGTGACGCAGCAGTGGTGCAAATGATGTGCATTGGTGTGTGGTATTTACAATGTGACGCATTTGGAAGGTGCATCACATTGTAAAGCCCTGTGCCAGAAGGAGACATTCCTGCACAGGGAGAGGATGTTCAGGTACTGGAACGCCTCCTAAAAGTGACTAAGTGAAATCTATAAGATTTCATTCAGACACTTTTGGGCTTATGCTGCGTCAAAACCTGGCACCTGCTTGAAGCAGGTGTAAGGATTGACACAGCATTATGAGCATATGGCCCCAACAGCATTGCTGGAGCTGCATTGCACTTGCAACACAAGTCAAGCAATGTGCCACTTTCTCAGCACAGATACATCACATATCTGTACTGTTTTTGCCCCATAGTGCAACACATTGTAAATAGGGTGCATCCATGGTGCTGATGTTACACTGCACAATAACTGGCATATCTATGGGGATCTACCACTTATTGTACATCTACTGATTAGTGTTTTAATGTATTGAATGCCTTACTACACAATGATCAATGAGTCACTATAAAAGTAAACCAAGATTGACAGAGTGTTTGGTGGAAGTGTGAGGATAGAGACTGCGGAATTCAACATATAAAAGGCAAATTTGCAGGTGCATAGAACATTGTGTGCATAGTCTATAGGGGTTTGAAGTACTTCTTGCCCTAAGGCCCACTTTGCACTATGAATACTTAGGTACTGACATAGCACCTCATTTATGAGATGTTGCCGTAGGGAAGCACAGCAGGCCTTCCTGCTGCACTTCTCTATGTCAAATGAAAAAGAGAAGAATGTGCCGTATCTATAAGATACTTATTTTTCAAAGAACAAGGGAAACCCAAAGGAATATCACTAGGGACCTTGGGCAGTTACGTATTTCAAAAGACAGTGGTCCCTAGTAGTTCAGGGATAGGGCAGAATTGATAGACATACACTCAATAGTCAGTATGACCTTTGTCCTACAGGACAGGTTTTTATTGTAAGAGATATTGAAAACATAAAAGGATTTTTTTTACAAGGTGGGTAAAACCAGTAACCCACAGGGGACAAGACAAAACAGGGGGGTAAACTTAACGCAACAAGGGCAGTCTGTGCTAGTATCTCAATAAACAGACAATTATGAAGTGCAGAGCATCATTGTAAACAAGTTACTATTTGTAGGGTACATATGATGCTACTTTGTCGACGGCGTTTCGATGCCTACACTCAGATACATGGCATCATCTTCAGGACAAAAAATAATTAGTTTGTCTTGGAAGCATAACAGTTTTGTAGGGCCTATATGCGTACACACAATTATATTGGGGAAACAAAAAGGAGACAAAACACAATCAATGGTCAATAACAACAAAGCAACTAGGCATGTATTTAAGTCTGACCGGTGATCATCTGTGCCATTGTGAGCTATATTGTGACTTTTTTGGCATTCTTTTTAGAGCAATACCTTCGTGAATTAAATCGTGGTAGTGTGACTGGCTTTTATTTCCATGCAGCATATAGTGACCACATTTAAAATCCGACGCAGTGACATGATTGTGGGGGGCGACGCATGAAATTTAAAAACATTCAGTGAGCTCAGTGTTGGGCCGTGTGGGGTTTTTTAAAAAAAACGAGTGGCGCGCTTCATTCAATGTATTTAGTCTTGGGCCATGCGAGGTTTAAGAACGAGTAGCGCGCATTGTAAGCGGCGAAGTGTTTGGCGGTTATGGGCAATGTGCTTTGACGTCTAGCTCTGAGTGGTCAGGGGTAGCACGAAAACCGCCAAACACTTCGCCGCTTACAATGCGCGCCACTCGTTCTTAAACCTCGCATGGCCCAAGACTAAATACATTGAATGATGCGCGCCACTCGTTTTTTTTAAAAAAACCCACACGGCCCAACACTGAGCTCACTGAATGTTTTTAAATTTCATGCGTCGCCCCCCACAATCATGTCACTGCGTCGGATTTTAAATGTGGTCACTATATGCTGCATGGAAATAAAAGCCAGTCACACTACCACGATTTAATTCACGAAAGTATTGCTCTAAAAAGAATGCCAAAAAAGTCACAATATAGCTCACAATGGCACAGATGATCACCGGTCAGACTTAAATACATGCCTAGTTGCTTTGTTGTTATTGACCATTGTTTGTGTTTTGTCTCCTTTTTGTTTCCCCAATATAATTGTGTGTACGCATATAGGCCCTACAAAACTGTTATGCTTCCAAGACAAACGAATTATTTTTTGTCCTGAAGATGATGCCATGTATCTGAGTGTAGGCATCGAAACGCCGTCGACAAAGTAGCATCATATGTACCCTACAAATAGTAACTTGTTTACAATGATGCTCTGCACTTCATAATTGTCTGTTTATTGAGATACTAGCACAGACTGCCCTTGTTGCGTTAAGTTTACCCCCCTGTTTTGTCTTGTCCCCTGTGGGTTACTGGTTTTACCCACCTTGTAAAAAAAATCCTTTTATGTTTTCAATATCTCTTACAATAAAAACCTGTCCTGTAGGACAAAGGTCATACTGACTATTGAGTGTATGTCTATCAATTCTGCCCTATCCCTGAACTACTAGTATCTATAAGATACGGCACAAGCCTCTCCTTTCCCCCTGCACCGGAACACAATGGTTTGCCTGTGCCAACGCAGGCACCTTTGCACAATAGTGCAGAGGGTGCCTGTGCTGCGGGGATGATTATTTTTGTTCAGCAAGGGAAACCTTTCTGTACAAAATTAATCACAAGAGACTTTTCTTTTTTCTATGTGGGCTGCAGAATGCAGCAAACATAGAAAAAGGAGAAACAAATAGAAATAAAACTATTTTTCCTTGTTGTGACTTCCTTACGCCTCACCTGGGAGGCGTAAGCTTTTGCCACTGCCTCAGATTTACAATTTCTCGTAAATCTGGGGCAGGGTCAAAACGCTCCCAGCAACACCCATTGCATGCCCCTTTAATGCAGAACACTATGTTAAAGGCGCTGATATTTATCATGCAGCAGTATGCCAAAAAAATTGGGTTATTTGTGCCTGATAAATATCACATAGACAGCTGTGCCACGGAACATCACAAAAAGTGACGGTCCAATGGCACAAATAGCCTCATGAAACAGTGGAATGAGAGTGATTGCTGAAAGTCTAATGATACAGACTGGGGAATTCAATCTATAAAGGACTAGTTTGTAGGTACATAGAAGACTGCATGAATAGTCTATGCAGGTTTAAAGCAGTCCATGGCCTAAGGCAGAGCTTTCCAAACTGTGGGGTCCATTAGGATGGCGGACGGATGCATGACGTCTGTGCTGGAGGCGGCGGTAAATGCACCTTATCGTCCGCCAGCAGCGGGCCTTCCGTCCGCCATATTAGGAAGGGGAACTGGGCACATTTACCGCTTGCCACGTAAAAACGTGAACCGATGCGGGAACACACCAGACACCACGGCGGACGGAGCCAATCCAGGCTCACCGCCGTGCGGAATGACGTCCCGACTATCCGCAATATTACGTAGTCGGAAATAACCCAGAACACTGCAGGGGAAACACCTCCATCTAATAGATGGCATAAGCACCACATGGACCCGACTGCCATGGACCCAGCCCTACACACCTTCCCGGCCCTGTTCGTACTTCGCTACCAGCAAGTCATGCACCATCGTGGACGCCGCCGCAGGTACGCAAGCATGCAATACACACATACCACACCACAGCATGTTGAACACTGTTACCTGTTCACACCAGCAGCGTCGGATTGGCAACGAGGGCACTAGGGCAATGCCCGAAGGGCCGGTGTCCAGTCCCAGCTGAGGGCTGCTTTTTTGGCCAGCCTTGGTGGACCGATTTAGGCGGTCTCTGCATTTGTAAACGACCGCCAGCTGCCCAGTGGGTGCCTGAGAGGCCTTTCTGTAAGTAAATGGGCGTTCATTGCCACCCTCCCATCAATGGCAGAGGTGTCACTCCCTTACTCTTGCTGGGCCAGCCCAGTAATATATGTATATTGGGCTGCACAACCAAAGGGCAAGAAGCAGCACAGTTCCAACCAGGGCAATGCGAGAGTGCAGAGCATGTCCATGAGAAGCTGCACAACTAAGGGGCAAGAAGCAGCACAGTTCCAACCAGGACAATGAGAGAGTGCAGAGCATGTCCATGAGAAGCTGCACAACCAAGAGGCAAGAAGCAGCACAGTTACCACAGAGCCAGTGGCCAGAACAGAGCAGGTGCATCTTAGGCAGCACAAGTCAGTGGCACATTGCATCATAACTCAAACCAGGCCAGTGGCCAGAACAGAGCAGGTACATCTGAGGCAGCACAAGTCAGTGGCACATTGCATAATAATTCAAACAGGGCCAGTGGCCAGAACAGAGCAGGTACATCTGAGGCAGCACAAGTCAGTGGCACATTGCATATTAATTCAAACAGGGCCAGTGGCCAGAACAGAGCAGGTACATCTGAGGAAGCACAGGGATATGTGGTGAATAGACAATCCAGCCAGCAATGTAAAAGAGATGTGTGTGAGGGAGTCTGAAACTCACACCAGAGAATCAGGTAGGCTGTGTACCATCGGAGGTGCAGACACACTGGCAGCACCTGACGTAGGAGACTGAACAACAGACACAGCGCTAGCATCTGATACAAGAGAGATAGCTCCATACACAGTGGCAGTACCTGATACAGGAGAGTGAACAACAGACACAGTGCTAGTATCTAATACATGTGAGTGAACAACAGACACAGTGATAGTACCTGATACAGGAGACCGAACAACAGACACAGTTCTAGTATCTGACACCTGAGAGTGGACAAAAGACACAGTGCAGTATCTGACACATGAGAGTGAACTGCAGCTGAGGTTGTGACATCACTGTACTGATGACCCACTGCGCTGTATGGTCCAGGAGGCTGGGTGGCTCTGGGTGCTGGATATAGCTGTCCAGGAGAGACAGTATGAGGCTCAGTTGTTTGCGGTGTATGTCTAGACTTTTTGGGGATCTGTGAGGTCGGTGTGGACTTGCTAGGATTGGGAAGTGGTGCTGGCTCCACAGACACACTTCCCATAAAAGGTGGATCATGTGCTGGTGGTGGTCTGCTCTCTGAGGACGTGTTGGACCCTGCTGAACGCTTGCTCTTGCCCTGCCTTCTGCCCTCAAAGACCTGTGTAACAGGGGACCCTACAACACTGTACTACTTCCTCTGCTTCACAGGGGAGGTGTTGGGAGTCGAGGTATGGGGAGAATCGACCTCTGAGACATGTACCTTACGATCCCTCATCAACACCAGCTTCAGGGGAGGAATGGCTGATGACTGTATGTCCTCGGGGGATGTCTTGTCCATGGGAGGAGCCTTTTCCCTGGGAGGTGCCTTGTCCTTGCTATGTGCCTCTTCCTTGGGAGATGCCTTGTAATTGGTATGTGCCTTGTCCTTGGGAGGTGCCTTGTCCCTGGGAGATGCATTTTCATTGGGAGGTGCCTTGTCCTTGGGAGGTGCCTTGTCCCTGGGAGATGCCTTGTCCCTGGGAGGTGCCTTTTCCCTGGGAGATGCCTTGTCCTTGGGAGATGCCTTTTCCCTGGAAGATGCATTTTCCCTGGGAGATGCCTTTTCCTTGGGAGATGCCTTTTCCGTGGGAGATGCCTTTTCCCTGGGAGATGCCTTTTCCCTGGGAGATGCCTTGTTCTTCGTATATGCCTTGTCCTTGGGAGATGCCTTGTCCCTGGGAGTGGACATGAATGGGGACGCCTGAGTGCCCTGTGTCTCATTTGAGGGGCAGCTTATGTCGTGCCCTGCGATGCCTCTAGCTTTCCCAGGGAATGGTGTCTTTGGCCTGTGTTGCTTTGCCTGCTGCTTGTGTTGCCTCTGTGTGCCATATCCAGAGTCTGAGGCAGGATCGGAGAAGTCACTCCCCTTTGTTACAGCCTGTGGTGTGGACACAGGGACAGAAGCTGAACTTTGGGCATGTGACAGCTGAATGGCTGCTGTCACTTTGGAGGACAAGGACTGGACAGTCCTGTGTATACCAGCAACATCCCCATGCATCCCCTCCATGAAAGCTACCACCTGGCCCAACTTCCTGTCATGGTCCAGGAATGCATTTAGCATGTTAGTCTAACCCACACACAGCTAGTGCAGCAGGTTAACTGCCTCAGCACTGAGGGCAGTTTGGCACACAGGGTCAAGTGCAGCAGTGCCTGGACCAAAGGACACTCTGTGTCTCCAGCTCTGGCGAGCACGGGCAGTACTTGTTGCAGTTTGCGGGAGTGTGGGCCCTGTACATTGTGTGCCGGTTGAGGGGGTTGATTTCCCACTCCCTGTGTCACCTAACAATAAAGTGATGTGTTTTATCTAGGACCCCGATCAATATTGTGACCTCTTGCCCCTATACGGCTATAATCAATACATATCCCTATAATGGCATAATAATCAAAGCCATATTTCAGTAACTCGCCTCTGCAGTCCATGACAGTCCATGACACAGCAGAAGCCACTTCCTTAGATTCCTAGATAGCACACTGAGTTCTTTCGACATACCAAACCCCCAGCAACCTGGGAAAGCCCCGCTTGCTTTGTTTTGATTAGTAATAGAACTCCTGCGAGCACTGTAAGAACGACCAGTTCTTAGTGACATCTTTATTGACGTCTTATGCCCAAAAACTTACGTCAAGCTCGGCACCTTTCAGGTATAAATATACCAACGTTGCCTTAAGCAAACACACGGTGGTGGTGAATACTGGAGACGAACAGCTGTCCCCTTGCAGAGAGCCCAGCAGATGCGAGAAGCCCACGGACGCTGCCCCTCCTCCTTGACGCACTGAGAAAGACGCTGTTTTTACTCCTGCCGAGAAAATCCAGCTCTGGCGTTTCCAGCCTACCCTTGCGGGTGACTGGGATGTCGGGTCCTAAGAAGGAGATCCCAGACCTCCTACATTCTATTCCAGAGGTACGGTGCTGACTAAACCCTTAGAGAGAATTCTTGAATCAAACTCTTGGCAAAACCAACTTAACTTAAACTGCTACTTACTCACTCCCTCCCATGTATTAGGCTTAGGTCAGGTACACCGGGGTAGGCGTACTTAGAAGCACCAGTTGAGGTCGTTAGCCAATGTATATATGAATGTATATATTTTATTCATTTTAACTATCTTATGGCTAAGAAACCATATCAATGCTTTTACAGTATTATTTCGTAATACTCCTTTTACTGTACGCACTTTTTATAATAACAAGTCTTGCAATTGTGGCAATTCATTTCTCTTGCATGAGAAGGAAGACTGCTCAATAAATAATATCTTTTATTGAAAACGCCCGTCTCTCCATTCTCTGCACTCTGGTGAAAGTAAATCTGCACAACTGACTGAGTGAAATAGCTGTCTATTGTTTCACACGACTCTAGAGATTGACTCTTAATCTGAGGAGCAAAGTTGTCATGTTTATGCGGTTGTCGGAAGCTGAATCCCTTCTTGTCTGAGCCAGGGAAGCTGATCACTTCCTATTCAGTCAAGAAAGTTTACAGTGACCTCTGAGCTAGCTGGCGCAAACCTAAATTAAGTCTAACATAGTCAGTAGAGACCTAGAAGACCGCAGTCCTACGTCTACACTACTGTTTATGTTATTCCAATGCGCAGGGCCTATAGGGAAAATAGGAACTACACTACATGGCCCCCAACGTTTGGTAAGGCGATAAAAATAACGCAAGACATTAGAGTAACTCAGTCATGCTTTTTCACACAGACCCTTTCTCCCGTAAATACTCCAATAGACGTCTGGAGTGGGTGAAAGGTTAGAATCCGCCGGAACTTAGTAGGAAGAGATTACTATGTAGAGTTTCTGGTTTAGTCAACGTTGAAGGATACAGTGTTCCAAAATATTGTGCACCTAATCTTTTTTTCCTTGGAAACCTGCTCTGCAAACCTTCATTAATACAATGTCAAATAATGGCGATAACAACGGTACCAATGAGGTCGCAGTAGATGCGAATCAACCGGGTTTCGATGTTACAGGGATTAATGAACCGGGTGCAATTATCATCCCGGCAAACATAAGAAAAACTATAACGTTAAAACTTATAGAAAACGGACTAACATCACGAGGTGGTACAGTCATTTTCGTGATAGAGGCACACAAATATCGGCAGACAGAGGTATTCTATTCATGGATAAACTTTCCAGCGGCAAACGCTACAACACACGAGTTCCACTATTACAAAATAGAGGAACCACCGGAAGAGTACGCTCCTTTCGAGGAGATTGAAATACCATTAAAATACCAAGAGCACCTGCTCTGGTTTAAAGGCGCCCTAAAACATAACGATCACATTACCAGGCTCGGTCCACTAGGTAGACCAGGAACAACGGGCCCGTTCTAGCCAGCTACACACCACATCCAGACATTGAGAAAATGTCAAAAGAAGAACTTTTAGCACAGCTAAAATTATTAATTAAAATTCACAGACAGTTAGTCCAATATGTAATGCGGACTGCAACAGTCCAAACAGCTGTTAATATTCCACAGCTAACCCCTCATCAGGGGAACACAAATAAAATTTCACCACAGAACATACAATCATGTCTTGGAAAAACTCCCATAAAACAGGAACAAATTCCTTTCTGGTTAGCACAGAAAATTACTCAAATAGAGGCAGTATTCCTGAATACTACCCCTATTGAGAAACACAGAATTCTGACTATCTGCCTTCGTATGGGGGTCGCACCACATGTGGAGGACTGTGACACTTGGGGTACAGTCTTTGCTTCCATTTACACAAAAACACATGGTGTTCCGTCCATGGCGGTAATACCGGATGTGCTAAAACAAATTCAGAATGAATACGGTCCAGAACCTGCTTTAACTCTTGGTATGAAATTACTGAAAGACTTCAAGCAGGTCTTGGCTATATTACTAGCCAACATAAAAGGAGAAGCAGCATCTGTGGTGATCCACCAGAAATTGAAAGAAACAGATATAACAGATCAACCAATTGAGCTTGCCAGAATAATAGAAAAATGTTATGAAGAATTAGGTAGAGATAGTTTGGGTGGGAAACCAGTAAAACCCCAACTAATCGAAAATCCTGAAAAAATTATTTATTAAAAATAATCTAAACACTCCTAAAAAGAGCTGGGATGGAAATAAACAATCCACTCCGAAAGAAAAAGTTTTCCAGTCCAGAGGAAGGTCTCCTCGGCGGAGGGAAAGAACTCCGAATCGAGAACACCAGTCTCCCCAGAGGGAGCACTCTGAGAAAAGATATAACCTTAGAAATAGGGTTTACTTGAAAAAGCCTGATAGATATCAAAGTATTGATACACGTCCCTCTCGATCTTTTTAGCAGAAATCGGAAAGAAGAGGACGGTCAGATCCAAGGGAAGAGCACACCAAGTCCAAAGACAAGGAACCTGCTCAAAGTAAAAAATTACAATTTCCAAGAAAGAAGGTAGCCAGTATTAGAGTAATCGAACATGCCGATAATACTGAGGACACAGCTGAAAAATGGAGAGTGGGCACAGACAATGCTAGACAGTGCAGCAGAAATCAGCATAGCTCGCAAGATCCTGATGAGTCATCTGGAGAAAGTGGACACGAATGAATACATTCAAGTAGAAACTGCAGATACCAGAGTTAGCAAACCTCATAAGATATACGAAATAACACTGCGTATAGAGGGAGACAAGACTAGGAAAATAAGGGATCTATTTTGGGATAACCTCTCAAAAGGCTATGACATCCTGTTAGCCGAGAAAGATTGGCCCCAGAGTTTGTCAGGGAGTGCCCTCATGGCGAAGAAATGATTATGCCTGCCTTCTCAAATCACATTCCAATTCGCACTAAATATATATACGCAAGGAAATGGGTAGTAGCCCAGTACCAGCATTATATAAGAACCATGTAGGATGGGATGAGGACTCTCCTCCTCACAAAATCCAGTTAAAATGTCAACCAACTGCACAAAGGCAGTACCCAATTAAGCAAGAAGCTAAAAAACAGGT
Organism: Lissotriton vulgaris; assembly: GCF_964263255.1. Taxonomy (NCBI): domain Eukaryota; kingdom Metazoa; phylum Chordata; class Amphibia; order Caudata; family Salamandridae; genus Lissotriton; species Lissotriton vulgaris. Next base: position 682,166 of record NW_028252859.1, on the reverse strand, counting down.
CAGGGAGATTTTAGATCAACTTGAATACCAAGGGGTAATTGAAACATGCACCTCTCAAATGAACAATCCTTTGTTTCCTGTCTCCAAACCGGACGAGTCGTATCGTCTAGTCTTGGACTACAGACACCTTAACTCATGTTGCAAAACATTTGCGGTACAAAATTCGCACAGTGCGGCACTAATGAATAACATAGTTCGCAAAAAATACAAAACAACATTAGACATATCTAATGGGTTCTTTTGTCAAAATATTGCACCCGAAAGCAGGTACTTGACCGCTTTCTCAATAATGGGGTCACAGAAAAATTTCTGTAGGCTCCCACAGGGATTCAAGAACAGCCCAGGACTATTCTCAGCCAGACATTCAGTTTTGACATTCAGAAACTGAAATAAAGGATAGAGGCTCTCTATCAGAGTCTTACATAGCATTGCATTTTATATAGTATCCGCGACCCAGGCTCAACCGAGTGCTGAGGTACCGGAAGACACATTTGTTGTTAATAGAGCAAGTTTGATTTTTCAAATAGTCTTTCACTGTGTAAATGGTTCTGTGAGTTATTGTTATGGCCTTACTTTTCACCTTGTTTTGCTTACAAGCAATTGTTATGCTCATCAAGCCATACAGCTAAATATTGAAGAACCTGAAGTTTACTAAGAATAGTTTGTGCTGTCCCAATGATCGGTAAATTTCAGTAATCCATCTTATCTCTGAGTGCAGTTCCACTGCGGCTTTCCTTCTGCCTCATCTAGAAATGGATGTTTTCTTCTAAGCAATTTCATATGGTTATGGGAACGAGCAATACCCGTATCTGGCAGTCCCTGGACATACGAGGAGGACACATGGAGCACATAATACTAAAAGGCGTTGATGATGCACTTTGCAATTTAGGCAAAGGTGACTTCTGCCTTCCATCTTCCAGGATTGGTCAGTGGCATTTGATAGGTTAAGCCATTCAACTCATGTATCTTCTCAAGGAAAGAATAGGTAATAGTGATACAGTCCTTACACATTGAAAACAGATGCTAAACTCCCTGTCTAACAGGTCTAACAAGCTGTTTCCCAAAGTTCGATCCTCTCGCTTACTATTTTGAGTTTGTGCATGGAACCTCTTTCCTCGCTTCTCAAATATTCTGAGTTTCAGTATTGGATATCTGCCCTCCATCTAAAGGCTAACCTTCTTGAGAAGGTGATTGTCTAGAATCCCATGGCAAATTTCTCCATTCCTGTGCAAGCATTGCTCATGAATTTTTCAGTGCGGGATTACCGCTGTTCCATTGTTGAATGTTCTAAGGTATTGCCTGGTATGGGAAATCGAACCTACATGTGGACATCATTTTGCTAGCTAAAGGGGCACAGTATTAGGTTAGGTACCCTTGAGGAATCAAATTGCTTTTTCCCCAAATAGGATTCCAATCAAACAAAGCAATCCTTTATGTTATCAAGGTTGAACTATGATAACTCCATAGTGCTAGGAATTCTCAAATGATACCTTGCCCCTCTCAAAGTAGCCCTACATACAGTAACCACACTGGCCATTGGCTAGAGAAAGTAGGGTCACATCTTCCCTGTTCTGCTCACACTTAAATGGCTTTCTATAATGGCTCTGAGAATGTTTAACCAATCCTGCACAACCTATTAAAGGTACACTCTGAAACATGAACTGCCTTGAGCTGGTTTTATCCGGCAATTAATGTTGCTTTGGAGCTCTGAAACCTTTTCTCATGAAATTCTGTCATTTAGGACGAAAGAACTCGGTACAAGCATTTCCACAGAGTGTAAATAAGGTGGTGACTCTATTCTACCAGCTATCAGGAGACTTCTGCCATAGCAAAGGTGTAAGATATTTAAAAAGAAATGTCTTGATTCTTCCAGTGAGACTACCTCGCATGATAGAGCCTCAGTTTTGTTTTGGATTATATTTTCCAAATACACTTTATCAAGGTCACTAGTATTATGTTGGTATAAAATGTTTATTTATTTATTTATTTATTCTTTGAAGTTCAACAAAATCTTTATTATCGTGTTTTAGGCATAGTTGACACAGCCTTAGGCCTACAACCCTGGGGCCGGCCGCGAGTTGCAGAATCTTAGCATCAGTAAACAACACAGCCTTACAGCTGGCAGCCCGGGGGTCCAGCGGCGTATCTTCGGAAACAAAACAGTGATATAGCATAGTCGTGCGGAGCCAGCTGTCTGGTACTAGACATGCAACTTCATTTTTGAGGGGTGTTTAGCCCCTTTTTGTTGTATAACAATCATAACCATTAACCTAAGAACCCCTGGGCAATTCAACACTCTGACATCCTCCGTGTGTAGCATGCTGTATATGTGTGAAATACAGGTCTAGGTCATTGAGCAATGTAAAGAGAGTAGCAGACTCGATGTTGCAGAGAGGTAGCTACATACAATTAAGCCGACCTATATTTCCTCGTCATCCCCCCCAACGGTCAGTAGATAGTCTGTCAGAAAGCACCAATAGTTCTTTGAGAGCGATCTTCTCGGCAGTTCCTCTTCGTATGTTTGCAGCATGTCCCTGCAATAAGTCAGGTCTGTAAGCCATGTTTTAGAATCTGGGACATTTTTCCCTTCCCAGCACTTGGAGATTTGTCTCTTAGCGAGTAATAGCGCCACAGCACAAAACTTACGCTTCATTGCTTTAACACCAGGCAACAATCCCAGCAAACAATTTTTTATAGTACATTCCACCTCGATCCCCACCATTTCGCTCAGAGTGGCTGTAATCGTGCCCCAAAATGTATGAATCTTCTGACAGTACCAAGCTAGATGGATAAAATCCGCCCCATCGTATCCACATCGTCTACACCTGGCATCCTCCCGTAGCCCATATCTATGCAGCCGATGTGGTGTATGATATGTTTGATGTAAGTACTTAAGGTGTGTAATGCGTAGGTTGCGATTTGAGGTAAGCAGTTTGAGGAGTGTACAGGCAATAGACCATTCACGCTCTGTAAGTGCTTCTGGTAGTAAGCCATTCCATTTTGGCAGGGCTTTGTCAGTGTTATGTGGGAGCTCACTTTGTGCCACTTTGTATAGTCTAGAGACCATGTGGGAAGTGTTCGACGAGGTGATTATAAATTGTAATGATTGCAAAGTGGGCGGCTCCTCCGGGTAGCTTGGATACAATTCCTGAATCGCCCTCTGCAATCTGAAGTGTGTGAACTTAAATAGTAGGGTCGGGTTGCTGATATACGTCAAGTCGTCGGCTGTGCGGAATACCCCCTCGTGGTATAAATCCCCAAATGTATCTATGCCTATATTTTTCAGAAAGTCCATTCCCACCTTTTCATTAGTCACGGATAAGTGCGGGTGAAAGTGCCGTGGAAGCGCCGGGGCATAGAGCGGCAGTTTATGCGCCATCCTCCCTAATGTTCTCCATGCGCGAGCCGTGGTGTCAACCGTGTTAATATCTTTTGAGTGTAATGGCGGGCGTTTATACGACACTATCGCGTTCAGTGGAACCGGCCCTGCATCGCGGTGCAAGGCGGTGGAGCCTTATGTGTGAGATATTGGGTGGGATGATACCAGTGTGCTGCGTATTGGGCCTGTGCACATAGATAGTAGAGCCGGAAGTCTGGCACACAAAACCCTCCTTTTTCATAGGGTAGTGTTAAGGTGTGTAGGTCAATGCGTGCCTGCTTGCCCGCCCACACCAGCCTGAGCACCAGGGATGTTATGTGTTTGAAGACTGCTTTGGGTGGTGTAATTGGTATATTATTGAATAAATACAGAAATTTCGGAAGGACATTCATCTTGACTATTGCAATTCTGTCTGCCAAGGAGAGCGGTAGCTGTATCCACCGATCCACCTTACCTTCCAACTCTGCAAGTACCCTCCCATAGTTCGTCCTGATCACTTCTTCGGGGTCCCTACTAAACCATACTCCCAGTAGCGTGTGGGGTCAGTCTGCCAGTCCAATGGAAAGTCCGGGGAATGTGGTGTGGTGGAATCAGTGAGTGGAATGATTAGAGATTTCTCCCAGTTAATTTGTAGCCCGGAGTGGCGACCTAATTGCACATACTCTCGCAATAATGGGCTGAGATTCTGCTCCGGGTCCCTCACATAGAGGAGCATGTCATCTGCACATAATGAAATATGCAGAGGCCTCCCCGGAAATGTAGAGCAGAGTGGTTATGTGTCTGTCTAATTGTGCATGCGAGTGGTTCCAGGGCCAATGCAAATATTAAAGGTGACAGTGGACAGCCCTGTCTTGTCCCTCTAGCAATATGGAAAGGTGCCGATATGTATCCATTGACCCTCACTCTCGCCACTGGCCTCGTGTACAGTAGAGACACCCAGGATATATACCGAGCTGGGAACCCCATTCTCTGTAATATCGTGTGTATGTAGGACCACTCGATAGAATCGAATGCTTTGGCTGCGTCAAGCATGACGGCCACCGCTTTCGTCCGGGGGTTGAGATAGTGTGAGAGTGCAAACAAAGTTCTTGTATTGTGGGACGTGGCCCGTGTCGGTATAAACCCCGCATGATCTGGGAGTATAAGGTTCGTCATTAGGAGCTGCAAGCATTCAGCCAAGAGTTTCGCTAAAATTTTAGAGTCGACATTCAACAGGGATAGTGGACGGTATGAGTCGCAATGGTCCGGTTGTTTTCCAGGCTTTAGAAGAGTATTGATCACCACCTCACGAAGAGACGGCGGTAGCATCTTCTGGTCGAAGGCCGCTCCATACATTTCGACCATGTGAGGGGCTAGAATGTCAACGAAAGCTTTGTAGAATTCACATGTATAGCCATCAGGCCCTGGTGCTTTCCCATTTGGCAACGCCTGTATAATGGCGGTGACTTCCTCTACCGTGATTGGTTGGGCCAGATATTCACGTTGGTTGTCGGACAACCACGCTATTGCTATAACGTGTAGGTAGTCCCGTGTTTCCTGTGGTGGAGCGGGTTGGCGGGAAGTGTACAGGTCTGAATAGTTTTGTACAAAGCTGTCAAGTATACCCGCGGGCTGTGTGTGTAGGGTGCCGTCCTTGTCCTGCACTTGTGTTATTAATTGTGAGTCCCTCCCCGTACATATTTTCCTCGCCAGCACTCTGCCCGGCCTACCGCCCTCCCCAAACCTCCTGGCCAGCGCCCGCTTGTTCACATATTTCAGTTCATCCTCAGCATATTTCTGATGTTCTATGAGGATAAGTTTAATTTTACCCAGTAGTTCCATACTGCCAGTAAGTGCGTATTCCTTCTCTAGTGCTGACACCTCCCCTTCAAGCCTTGCTATCTGTGTTCATATGTCTTTAAGTATCCCAGCCGTCGTGCTAATACATGTGCCCCTGAGCGTCCCCTTAAAGGCTTCCCATAGGATGCATGGGTCGTCGACGGAGTTCTAGTTTAAGTGGAAGTATTCTTTTATAGCCTTCGTTATGGTAGTCATGTATAGGGGGTCTAACAGTGCTTGTGTATGGAAACGCCAGCTGAATGGAGGGGGCGTGTATTGTGGTATCTGTAGTGTAAGTTCCACCGGGTTGTGGTCGGACAGCGTCCGGGGAAGCGTCTGTATCTGTGTAGCCCATAGAGCCACGCTGTCCGTCCCCAACCAATAATCAATCCTTGACCAGCTACTATGTGACATGTTCACATGAGTCGCACCTGGTGTTGACGGATGCCGGACCCTCCCAATATCTTTGAGCGCAAGTTCAACCAAAGTGTCTCCCAGCTTGTCCCTGGCTTTCTTGTGTGGTTCTATTGAAGCGGCGGAACGATCAACAGAGTCTTGCAGTACTACATTAAAATCCCCTCCCCAAAGTATTGTTGTGTCAATAAATTCCAGCAAGTGATCCCACAGTTCCTGAAAAAATTCTGGAGCATCAATGTTCGGACCATATACATTTACTATCGTCACAATTTGCCCTCTCAACATACCTGGCACAATTACATATCTACCGTTTGAGTCTACAATTGTACGTGTTATCCTATAATTAGTGCCCTTTTTGACCAGTGTCATAACTCCTCTGGAGTAGGAGGAGTATGCTGCCGAATAGTTCGACTCTGCCCAGCATGTACCAATAGGTCTATGCACCTTGGGGTCCACGTGGGTCTCTTGAAGCAATGCTATGTCTATGTGGTGTCTATCAAGACATGCAAATACCTGTCTGACCTTTTTGGGATTGGTGAGGCCTCACACATTCCACGTTAGTAGCTTCAGGCTATTTCTACTCATAGTTTACCTCAAGGCACTATATTAGTACCATCTGTCTCCCCCCTCCCCACATTTTGCAGCTCAAGCTCACACCAGATATCGATGTAGGTTATCGACCAGTAAACCATATCTGCACGGCGGCGCACAGCAGTGCCTCTCGATCGCCCAGGTAGTTCAAACAACAACAAACCCCAACGTCCCTCATACCCACCCACTTCAGCAACTCAATTCTGCCGAAGCCATTGTACCCCTAGAACTTTGATTGTCAACATAACTAGTCGGGGACTGCCCTAGTGGAGGTCCGCCGAGGACGCATTGCTCCATCCTAGTGAAAGGATGTGGGCGAATCCAAGCTTTGCGATGAAAGCGCCTGGGCCCACAGGCAGCACCAGTCTAAATGCACATCCCTGGAGCAATAAGCACTTGGGACAGTGTAATAGCATGTGTCACATGGTAGGTAGTCCCTCCCCCCTGGACACAAACATGGTATAGTTCGGCATGGCCATATGGTACACACTTCAGCCAGTTGACATGGTCCATTTCCAAGCTTACCACACAGGGATTCCCCACAAGTGTCCAATTCACGCCATGATACTGCATGATGCTCCCAACTGCCATTGTCTCATTATACACTACAGTTTGTATACACGGGAGTCACAGTTTGGGTATCGTCGTGCCAGAGGTGCCCGGTTCTCCCCTCCTTCAACCCCAGGTTTGACAATTGGGCAAGTGCAATGCAGTAGTCATCAGCAAGGCTTACCTTTCAATCTGACTCAGTGTGTCTGTCTCTACGATTGGACCTTTTACCTTTTGCAGCCGTGGTTTTGATGAAAGCCAACGCAGCTTTCGGTGTTGAGAAGAAGAGTGGTTTATCCTCCCAGGTGACTCGCAAGTGAGCCGGGTACAACATGGCGTACGGGATCTGCAGATCACGAAGTTTGGTCTTAACCTCGCTGAACTCCTTGCGTGCCTGCTGTACTGCAACCGTGAAGTCTGGGAAGAACTCAAGTCTATTACCCTGATGGTGGATCTCGCCTTTTTCCTTCGCCAGCCGGAGTATGGTGTCCCTGTCGCAGTAATTCAGGACTCTCGCCACTATCGGTCTGGGCGCGCCCCAGGCTTCGGTATTGGCGCCAGGGAGCGATGCGCTCTCTCGATAATGAAGAGCGGTGAAAGATGTTCAGGGCCAAACAGGTCTTTGCAAAGTTGTTCCGCATAGGTCTCCATGCGGCCAGTGTTGGTGGATTCTGGCAGACCCGATATGCGTATGTTGTTACATCTCGACCTGGCTTCCAGCTCCTCGGCCTTGGCTTTGATGACATCAAGGACTTTCTCCATTCCTGTGCATTTGGCCACCGTAGTGCGGGATTCATCCTCTACCGCCGAGATCCTGGTTTCGGCTGTGTCCAAACTTTCGCCCTGCTTGTCAAGTTTGGCCGCCAAGCTGTCCACTCGGCCAGTCAGATGATCAAGTTTACTATTTATGTCCTGTAGGTTGGTTTGTATGGATTTCAGTATGCTTTCCATGACATTACCCTCTTGCGAGTCAGTCTCCGGGTCTTCCTCTGCAGCGCCAGTCTGAGTCTTTGGCATCTTCCACGCCTCAAACGTTAGTTTGGGTTGCTGTTTATCTGGTTTGCCCATGTTGTGGTATAGCGGAGATGCTGGACTGGTACTTCCCTGGGTTGTATGTTGCTTGAAATCGTTGTGCAGCACCTAGGATCAGAAGGCGGGAGCGAGGCCCCGGTCCCTCATGAACGGTCTCAGTAGTAGGGAGTGGACCCCGCAACCAGGAAGAATTACGTGGCTGATTATTATTGCGGTCTCAATAGAGCTCCCGGGTGACGCCGATTATAGCACGGGAGTCAGGAGCAGGGCCCAGCGCCGGTCAACGGACTTCACGCGCCGCGTCAGGAGCGTGCGCCACCAGCAACCCAATCGTGGAACAGGCCCCCAGCTTCAGCTGCAGTCACCTCTCCTTATGTTAGAGGACGTTATGTCTGCGGTGGTGATCCACGACGTCAGAAGATTTGCCCTCCTCCTACGTGATCCAATACCCTGCACAGAGGCAGATTGGTCCCTTGTACCCCCTTGTGATGTGTAGGGGCGCTGGGTGGTCGGAGCCCCGGCCTAAGGCGCGTAGGGTAGCTCCCCCGCGCCCAGGCACCACCGAGGCGCGGGTCGATCTTAATTACGTCCTGGCGCCGCCATTTTGTGTCTCTCCGAGTCCCATCCTGCAACAGCGTCGCAAAGCGAACCAGGGGGGAACCGCCGTCAGCAATGGCACCACAATAGCGTAGTAGTTGGGGAAAGTCGAGTGGATTGCTCACCGTTCATGCATGTGCGCAGAGTGTATTTCGGTAACTGTACAAGCGCTCTCCCAGACATTCATAGGTCGCCGCAGTCCCGTACCTTCATTGCTGCCGTTTTTCGTCAGGGCAGTGCTGCAGGTCTTGTCAGGGATTTATTGCGGGAGGCACCCGCACGGAGGGAGAGCTCCGGACATCGCTCTGGATAGCGCCGGCTCATTCAGTCCCCACACGGCGCCGGGCAGCGCCGTCCGCCATGTTGAATCGCGGAGCTCTCCGGGCCGCACGGGTCGTGTGGCGAGTCCATCGCGGCCAGGGTCTTCACCGACCGCTCCTCGCACTCCCGACCCTTTCCCACGCCATCCGGTGTGCCCGTTGTCCCGCGGCGCTCCAATTCAGCGCATTTTAATGGCGATTTGTGGATCCGCCCGGCGGAGCTGCACAGCTAGGCAGCCATTCCGCTGTGCGCCCCCTAGCGCCTCCCCATAAAATGTTTATTTGTAATGTTTTTTCTTCCTGTTATGAACTTCAAATCCCTATAGGTCGAAGACTTTTTTACAGTTCACTTTAATGTTTATCCTTTAATTGCTCTTGTAACTTGAGCCTATGTAAAGTGCTCTGTCTTCTATTGGGTCTGGCCTGCATTTTATGAAACGGCTCATAAATAAATAAATATGGAGAAGTTAAATAAATAAGTACAAGACTTTTGGCATGATCTTTGCTAAATATTTTTGTTTTGACCTCCCACAGGGTTGTGGTCTAAACATGGACCTTGGAAACGGGTGTGTGGGGCTGCAGTACCCCCAAATTAACCATGCTGGTGTTCAGAAGGTGAATCATCTATAAAGATGCCTTTAAATTATGTGTCTAGCTTGTCACATTTACCATTCCTTTAAAGACAGAGATCAAATGTCAGGCTATAAATTCAGACAAATTGCTGTTTATTCTTTTAACAAGCAAATTCGTGTTTACTTTTCTTTTTCTAACTGCAAAGTTAGAGGAGTTTTTTAAAGTGAACTATGCGACAATCTTGCTAGTTCAGGGAGTGAGAAAAGAAAGGCTGCAAGCTGTCTATTTTTTTCTAACAGCAACACAATATATATATACCTATAAATAAACTCTACATATATTTTAGAATATATTAGCAGATAGTGCAAATGAAGCACCTTTTTTGTAATTGTAAAGTGTGACGGAAACAAAGATTTTAATACGGTCTGTTTAAATGAAGACACTTTACTGATGCGCAAATGATAGAAATTCACACTAATCTATGTATTGCTTGTGTCCTATACAGTTTTATCAATAAAACTTCATGTCTGTGCACATTTTGTGGCAAATTAATTGGAAAATGTGCTGTCTGTAAATGACAGTGCATTGTCACCCCGTGCCTTCGTAAAATATTTGCAACAGTGTTCCAAAATGCAACACTAGCTACACACCACACCCGTGCTACTTTCCTACTGAACGGGCGTGGCTCATTTGGTGCACTTGCTCTTTCTGTGACACTTGGACCTTTCACAATCGCTGGGACATCAGTGATATAACAGTGATAGCACCACCCCCCTCCCGCCCCCCCACCCACACACACACTCTGACCCCTGTTCTACCACCTGTAGGAGAGTAGGGTCTGCTTCCTATGGCCACCCCCACTTTTTGCTGTGATTTTCTGGTTTTTCGACTTTAGTGTGGCTGTGGGCCTGCTAATCAGACCCACAGCCCAGCTGTTCTCTCCCTAAATTGATACCATGTACTTTAGGTACATACCAGATTGGGAATTGGGTCACCCCTGTGAGCCCCTGTATAGTGTACCATAGGTACCCAGGGCATAGGTGCATCTAAGGCCTACCAAGGGCTGCAGCATGTATTATGCCACCCCTGGCTGGCCCTCCAAATTGACACCACAGGCTGATCACTCAGCTTGGGTAAGGTGGTGTAATCATGCCTTACTTAGATATAGTATACCTGTATCTACCTTTACATATAGACACATATACACATATAAGCCACTCCTATGGTAGGCCTTAACAATCCTGGAGGCAGAGTGCTTGGTTTTATGTGAGAGGGTGCTCTAGCATGAGCTGAGCCCCTCTGCAGCTTTCGGAACCATCTCTTTATAGCTGTTCTATGATATAGCCATACCATATACTCTTAAGTGCATTATAATCCTCGCGGTTAATGCAAACTTTGGTTTGGCTTTATCAAAACATGTCGTGTAAGGTGTCAAACACTTTGGAATAATACCCCCCTCCGCCAATTCTGGGGGTGTGGGTAGCATTCCACCCTTCTACAGGGAAAAGACATGTATGTTACTGCTTTACCCGGTTAAAGTTAAACAGAGCCTCGGCATCACAAAATGGATGCTGCTGCCACAGACACGAGTCTAGCCACCTGGTGCTGGGGGAATCTCCGGTAAGGGTGGCCTGTACAATAGGTTTCCTGTCCAGGGAGGTGCCAGCACCTCCCCAGACAGGGGTTATGTTTATTGGGGAAAGGAGGGCTGCATTCAGTGAATGCATCTAGACATTGCCTGGGGCACACAAGGTGCTCCATGCATAGCCCGGTTCAAACCAGTTGCTGGGGCACTCCAGCCCCAGAACTGGCCCGCGAAACAGGACAAAGGGAATGGGGTGTAACCACCCACTTCTCAGGTCCACCCATAGGAGGGACCTAGGCAGGTAATCCAGCCCCTTAGCTTAGTATAAGTATAGGAGCTGTGTCCCCAGGACTTTAGATTATCCTGGAAAGAAACTTTGATACAGCACTCTTGGACCTTCGACGTTCTATTCCGACTAGAAGACTGAAGACATCTCCCTTGTGGTCAAGGAGTGACCAGCCTGGACAAACAGGCACCACCAGTAACTTGCTGGTCTGCTTTGTCAACGCTCCTGCTGGAACCTGAAGACTCAGCGACACAGGAACTAGATTATCAGACTTCTCTAACTCCGACCCATATCCACAGCAAAGCTGAGACCCATGGCAGACACGAGAGACGTGGGACCAAACACCCTGGACATCCTGCATTTTGCTAATAGCTCACCAACCAAGGTACACTTGCAGTTGTGCATTGGAGTATGAGAAGCCCCAGACCCAAGCGCCATTTGCTCCGAAGCTCAGCCCTCTATACTCCACGAGTGCTGCGTGGAGCATGCTCTTGCATTTCAGCTTGACACGTCTTCCCAGTTCCTTGCCCGTTGCCTAGTGAGCCCCCTGAAGACTTTCTTTTTAAAATAAACTGCTTTCCTGGTTGCTCCAGCTTTCCTTCAAAGGAGAAGTGCCACAAACTTTGCTGGTCTGCAAAAGAGCCAATCTTGACATCCTGCATGGGTTGTGGTTGCCAAGGCTTGTTGTGTCCAATCTGGATACCGACTCTGCAGTCAACTAGATCCAATGTGGGACAGCTCGTATCCAGTGCCTGGTCATCGTCGATGCCTCCTGGACCTCGTGGCTGGAGAGACAAGCTCACCTTCTTCACCTTCAAGCACGCAACATCGCCTGGTTCCTTACTGGTCACTGGCTAGTGACCCAGACTCTGTCCCCTATGCTTTCAGGTTCTTCACTTCACTGATCTATCCTTGGATCCACCCGGACACTTTTCCTCTGGTCGCCTGCAGCACTTATTTGCAGCTCTCCATAGAAAATGATGACGAAACCCGACACCAAAAGGCACCTATGCACCCGGCTAACCTGGGTGAGGTAACACAAGTACTCCGGTGCTCCCATGGGTCTTGACTCTTGAAGTGTCCTAATTTAAAGGGGTTTACCGTAGTCCATCCGGAAGTGTCCTTAAACAGTTAACTTTGTAACTTCTTCGATCTCCATTATAAGTTAATGGTAACTCGCGACTGTGTTTAGACACAGCAGGCGTCTCCCGTGGACCTCCTACTTCCTAACCTTTTATTGTTTAGTGTAGCCCCAGTGATTCTACAGGCCCTAGGCCTGCTGACTAACTCTCACATGGTTCTTATACCACTTCTTTAGTATATGGGTTGTGAGGCCCCTAGGGCATAACTGTATTTGTGCAACTTATCGTATGCTAATTGAGTAGCTTGTGATGTACTTCGATCTCTGACCTCATAAAGAGTGCAGAGGGGTTGTGTTTAGAATAAATACATATATATTTGATATATACCTTGTGTGGTGTCCTTTCATTTGGTATTCAAGGGATTATAATTGGTAAAACAGCTTGCTTCACATGTTCTCTGAAGTCTTAGCCTAAGACTGCTGGTCCATGCTACCACTAGGATAGCTTGTCTATAAGGTTGACTTTACAACCACCATCAATAAGGGTCGATTAGACTGGTGCAAGGTGCTCACTAGAATAGTGGACATCATATGCCAGGCTAACTTCTCACATTGGTGTGCAGCGGATGGGATAGAGCTTGCTGTTGTTTTACCATATAATCTTAAGATATCATTTGAAAGATCACATTAAGGTACCCTTAGGTATATATAAATCAAGTTCTTATAATACATAACTTCTACTGAACTTAGCAGTTGTAGGTGGTAAGGGCCTAGCGCACCCTTACTGTTACTACAACTCCTAGAGAGGTTCTAGAAGGAAAACATTTAGTGTAGGTAGATGCACACACCACACCTCACTAGAAAATGTACTTGGATGCAGGGCTTATTGGGCCTCTGCCAGAAGCTGACCCTCCCAGGGCACCTTCTAAATATGACACATTCACTTTTCATGAATTGAGAAGCCTGTGTCCAGCCAGAAGATTGAGACAAGGACAGAGTCCAACCTTTAACCCCCTGGTAGATATTTTAGTGGAGTATAATGTAGAAAAAGCATCTACCCCAGATCAAACAGGTAGTACAGAGGTCGGCCATCCCTCAAGCGAAGATCCCACTGGTGAGAACCAAGGGGAGTCTGATAATGATGTGTTTGCTAACCAGGTAGAATGCAGGTAACTGAACCAGGTTAACCTAGGACTACTTGGCACTGGAGGAGGAAGAATCCAATCCAGACCCCCAAGTAGGCCTAACACTGAGCACAGAAGAGGAAGGTCACTCTCCAGTGAGTCCAACCACTCTGTTGACTCAGTAGGGTCCCATGCTTCAGCTCTAGTGAGAATGACTTCCCCTCAGTGAAGCGAGCATAAGGCTAGGATGAGGGAATCAAAGGTTAGAATCAGGAGGCAAGAAGTTGCCCTTGCAAAAGATACCCTGGCTCTTGAGAGAGAGTGAAAATTGTGTGTGCTAGAGCCCATTGGTGCCAGCACAGTACCTAGAGATAGGGAAAGGTCTCATGACCATAGAAACCTGAACAAGATTGTCCCTCCCTACCAGGTTGGCGATGACGTCTACAAATGGATAACTGCTTTGGAGAGGGCTTGCAAAGTACAGCAGGTACCCCAAAGTCAGTGGCCAACAATCTGTGAGCTCTCCTTTTCAGATAAATGCAGAGACAAGCTACTGACAGTTAATGAACAGGATGCTGACAACTACTATGTCCTGAAGAGTGCTCTGATAGGTGGGTTTGGCTTAACAACAGAGCAGTACAGGTTGCTGTTCAGAGATACCCAGAAGACAAAGACTCAGGATTGGACTGAATTTGTAGATTGTGCTACTAAGACTCTGGAAGGCTGGTTACTGGGCAGTAAGGTTAATGACCATACAGGATTGTATAATTTGATCATGAGAGAACAAATTCTTAACAACTGTCAGAACCAATTATTGCATCAGCACCTGATTGACTCTGATCTGACCTCTCCTGAAGAATTGGGAAATAAGGCAGACAAATGGGTCAGAACCCAGGTGAAGCAGAAGGTACAGAACCAAGGTAGTGATCTGAAGAAGCAAGACCAAAAGGGTGGGGAGAAAGCAAAAGACCAGAAGTCTTCGCCAGGTCCCCAAAAAGCTTCTAATGGTGGGGGTTCCCAACCTGCAAAAAAGAAAGAAGGTCCTAAGAAACCATGGTGCAAAGTATGTAAGGTAAATACTCACTGGACCAGTGAATGCACCAAGAAGGAGGCCGCTCCAGCCACCATTGCCCCTATGGCAACTGTTCCCCCTAGTTCAGCTCCAAATGGTGGTTCTCAACAGAAGGGTGTAGTAGGGTTAACCCTGGGAACTGAGATGGATTCTGGCCTAGCCAGAATACCAACTCAAGCTGTTCTTGTCAGTGATGTGGACATGGCTATGTCCTCTACTGTGAGCGCCAGTAACTTGGGTAAGTACAGACAGACTCCTTTGATTAATAACAAAGTGGCTCAGGCCTACAGGGTCACCTGTGCTAGTGTCACAAGGGTGACACCCAGCTTTGTGGACCCTGGACAGATAATACTAGGTGACAATTACCTAGTGACCAATGCAAGCAATATCACTACCACCCATGGTATGGCAATTGTTAATTTCTCCTGGGGAGGGATAACTGGCCTCAAAAGAAGTGTTGTTAGTTTAGACCTCCCTGTAAAATGTTTGCTTGGCAATGACCTAAAAATTTCAGTCTGGTCTGAAGAAGAGTATAGGACTCATGCAGAGATGTTAGATATATCAGCACATGTCCTTACTGTGACCAGGTCACAGGTCAAAAATTGCAACACTGAACAGGCCCTGGATCATGAAAATATGGACCAGTTGCCTACCAGGAGGAGAAACAGTAGGGTTAAGGCAGTACCTTCCCCCTTGCCTCAGGAAGAGAGTCAGCCTTCACAGGAAGCTGATTGTGAGACCCAGGAGGAAACTGTCCTATAAGAGCTTGAGCCTCATCAGGTTGAGTTTTTCGGGACATGGGAACCCTCCAGGGCAGATCTGAGGCAGGCGCAGTTAGACTGCCCTTCTCTTGAACCCCTCAGACAGCAAGCTGCTGCTGAGGCTGCTGGGAATGCTAGTGGGATCCACAACGTCTATTGGGATGCTGGGCTCCTGTATTCAGAGGTTAGAGACCCCAAGCCTGGTGATTCCAGGGGGTTGGTCATACCTTTGGCATTCAGGGGC
Source organism: Lissotriton vulgaris (assembly GCF_964263255.1). NCBI lineage: Eukaryota > Metazoa > Chordata > Amphibia > Caudata > Salamandridae > Lissotriton > Lissotriton vulgaris. Next base: position 666,737 of record NW_028252859.1, on the reverse strand, counting down.
TTCCTTCTCACACTAGCTCGTGATATTACCTTAGCAGGACATCTTGGCCAGAGCAAGACTTGGGACAGGCTTGTCCCTCACTTTCACTGGCCCCACATGTCAGAAGACACCAAGGGGTTTTGTCGCTCCTGTGTCACCTGCCAAGCCAGTGGCAAATCAGGTAGCACCACAAAGGCCCCCTAATACCACTACCTGTGGTGGGGTTTCCCTTTGAAAGAGTAGGGATTGACATTGTTGGACCAATGGATCCCCAAACAGCCTCTGGGCACAGGTTTATTCTGGTGGTAGTGGATCATGCCACCAGATACCCAGAAGCTATCCCCTAAGGACCATAACAGCACCTGTTGTGGCAAGAGCCCTCCTGGAAGTTTTCTCAAGATTGGGTTTTCGGAAGGAGGTTGTCTCAGACAGAGGTGCAAACTTTTTGTCTGGATATTTTACTGCTATGTGGAAGGAGTGTGGAGTGAACTACAAGTTCACCACACCCTATCAACAAGGCAATGGTCTGGTGGAGAGATTCAACAAGACCTTAAAGGGCATGATCAAGGGTTTACCTGAAAAGCTTAGGCGAAGATGGAAAATCCTGCCGCCCTGCCTTTTGTTTGCTTACAGAGAGGTCCCACAGAAGGGGGTTGGCTACAGCCCTTTTGAACTTCTGTTTGGGAATCTTGTAAGAGGACCCCTTTGTCTGGTGAAGGAGGGATTGGAATTACCTCTCAAACCTCCCAAACAAGACATTGTGGACTACGTACTTGGTCTCCACTCCAGGATGGTTGCGTACATGAAAAAGGCATCCAAAAACTTTGAGGCTAGCGAGGAATTGCAAAAGGCCTGGCATGACCAAAAGGCTGTGCTGACTGTTTACCAGCCAGAACAGAAAGTGTGGGTGTTGGAGCCAGTGGCCCCAGCAGCTCTCCAAGACAAATATTTTGGACCCCACACTATTGTTGAGCAGAAGGGAGAAGTAACCTATTTGGTTGATCTTGGAACTCCCAGGAGCCCCCACAGGGTGCTTCATGTCAACAGATTGAAAACATATGTAGACAGGGCAGACATGGGCTTGCTCACGGCTACAGATGAGGGACAAGAGGAGGAGAGAGACCCTCTCCCAGACATGCTTTGTCAGAACCCTGATAATGGTTCAGTTGATGGTGTAGCCTTGGCAGGCAGCCTCACTGACCAACAGCAGCAGGACTGCAGACAAGTTCTACAGTCCTACAGACATATATTTTCTCTGACTCCAAGTCAGACTACCTGGTGCACTCATGAACTGGACACTGGGGACAGTCTGCTTGTTAAAAGTAAGATTTGCAGGCAACCTGATCATGTCAGGGACTGTATCAGGACAGAGGTCCAAAAGATGTTGGAGTTGGGAGTCATTGAGCCTTTAGAGAGCGCTTGGGCCAGTCCAGAAGTCCTGGTGTCTAAACCTCACACCCAAGATGGTAAGAGAGAGATGAGGTTTTGCGTGGATTACAGAGGCCTCAATGCTGTCACTAGGACAGATGCCCACCCAATACCAAGGGCAGATTAACTCATTGACAGATTGTGATCTGGCAAGTTTTTGAGTACATTTGACTTGACAGCTGGCTACTGGCAGGTCAGACTAGCTGATGATGTAAAAGCCAAAACTGCATTTTCAACCCCAGGAGGACATTATCTATTTGTGGTAATACCCTTTGGCTTGAAGAATGCACCTGCCACATTCCAAAGGTTGGTGAACCAAGTCCTCTCAGGTCTGGATGACTACTGTGCAGCTTATCTTGATGATATTGCTGTCTTTAGCTCCACTTGGGAAGATCACCTGATCCACCTGAACAATGTTTGGAGGCCCTGCAGAAGAAAGGACTAACTATCAAGGCTACCAAGTGCCAGATAGGGCAGAGCAAGGTTTTATAGTTGGGCCGCCTTGTAGGTGGGGGTCAGGTTCAACCATTGGAGAGCAAGATCCAGACCATAAAGGACTGGACTGCTCCCACCACCCAGACACAGGTCAGAGCTTTCTTGGGCCTGACTGGGTACTACAGGAAAATTGTCAAGGGGTATGGTTCCATAGTGACACCCATTAATGACTTAACTTCCAAGAAAATGCCAAAGAAAGCTCAGTGGACAGTAAGCTGTCAAAGGGCATTTGATGTCCTGAAGCAGGCCATGCGCACTGCTCCTATTCTGCAAAGTCCAGACTACTCCAAAGATTTCATTGTTCAAACAGATACTTCTGAGTTGGGTGTAGGTGCTGTTCTTTCACAACTGAATAAAGATGGTCAACACCAGCCAGTAGCTTTTATTAGCAGAAGGCTGACCCCTAGAGAGAAACGTTGGTCAGCTATTGAGAGGGAGTCCTTTGCTGTTGTTTGGGCACTGAAGAAGCTGAGGCCATATTTGTTTGGTACTCACTGCAGGATTCAGACAGACCATAAGCCCCTCTTGTGGCTAAATCAGATGAAGGGTGAAAATCCCAAACTGCTTAGGTGGTCCATTTCCTTACAGGGGATAGACGTTACAGTGGAACATAGCCCTGGGACAGACCATGCCAATGCAGATGGATTCTCCAGATATTTCCACTTAGAACATGAAGCCTGAACTGTTCAAGGTTAGTTTAATGTCCCTGCGTTTGGGGCGGTTGTGTAGGAGAGTAGGGACTGCTTCCTATGGTCGCCCCCACTTTTTGCTGTGATTTTCTGGTTTTTCGACTTTAGTGTGGCTGTGGGCCTGCTAATCAGACCCACAGCCCAGCTGTTCTCTCTCTAAATTGATACCATGTACTTTAGGTACATACCAGATTGGGAATTGGGTCACCTCTGTGAGCCCCTGCATAGTGTATCATAGGTACCCAGGGCATAGGTGCATCCAAGGCCTACCAGGGGCTGCAGCATGTATTATGCCACCCCTGGCTGGCCCTCCAAACTGACACCACAGGCTGATCACTCAGCTTGGGTAAGGTGGTGTAATCACCCCTTACTTAGATATAGTATACCTATATCTACCTTTACATATAGACACATATACACCTATGAGCCACTCCTTTGGTAGGCCTCAACAATCCTGGAGGCAGAGTGCTTGGTTTTATGTGAGAGGGTGCCCTAGCATGAGCTGAGCCCCTCTGCAGCTTTCGGAACCATCTCTTTATAGCTGTTCTATGATATAGCCATTCCATATACTCTTGTGCTCCCGTGGGTCTTGACTCTCGAAGTGTCCTAGTCTAAAAGGGTTTTACCGTAGTCCATCCGGAAGTGTCCTTAAACAGTAACTTTGTAACTTCTTTGTTCTCCATTATAAGTCAATGGTAACTCGCGACTGTGTTTAAACACTGCACGCGTCTCCCGTGGGCCTCCTACTTCCTAACCTTTGGTTGTTTAGTGTAGCCCCAGCGATTCTACAGGCCCTAGGCCTGCTGACTAACTCTCACGTGTTCTTATGCCACTTCTTTAGTATATGGTTTGTGAGGCCCCTAGGGCATAACTGTATTTGTGCAACTTATCTTATGCTAATTGAGTAGCTTGTGATGTACTTCGATCTCTGACCTCATAAAGAGTGCAGAGGGATTGTGTTTAGAATAAATACATATATATTTGATATATACCTTGTGTGGTGTCCTTTCATTTGGTATTCAAGGGATTATAATTGGTAAAACAGCTTGCTTTACATGCTCTCTGAAGTCTAAGCCTAAGACTGCTGGTCCATGCTACCACTAGGATAGCTTGTCTATAAGGTTGACTTTACAACCACCATCAATAAGGGTCGATTAGACTGGTGCAAGGTGCCCACTAGAATAGTGGACATCATATGCCAGACTAACTTCTCACACCACCAATGTGTTCAAACATCTGATACCTGATTACAGAAGATGTAGGGCATCATGCTAAGTTGAAATTTAACTACCATTGTCAGGTATTTATTCCTTTCCAGAGATGAATTAAATGTACTGAAGGGGGTTGGGAGCATACTGCCTAAAATCCCAGCACAGTTTGCCCCTTTGCATCCTGGTAAATGCAGTACAAAATTAGTTCTTACTTGAATTTTAGCTATAGTTTTTCACCAAAGTTGGTACAGACATTTCTGTATATCCCTAGACACGTGCTTCTGGGTTCAGCCCTTCATCAGTAGAGAGCAGCAGTTGTAGAAAGCAAAAGAAAAGTCATCTGGGGTTGCTGGAAATTCTGCCAAATTCCTATCAGGTCACAGTGCCACTCACAGGCACACAGGTGCGTCTCCAAAGCTCGTCAGCTTGCTGGCTCAAGAGAGCCTTTTGAACAGAAATGGGTTGGGAGCACTTTGCCTCACATCCCAGCACAATTCGCCCCTTTGCATCCTGGTAAATGCAGTACAAAATTAGTGCTTACTTGAAATGTAGCTGTAGTTTTTCGCCAAAGTTGGTGCAGACATTGCTGTATATATCTAGACACGTGTTTCTGGGTTCAGCCCTTTATCAGAAGAGAGCAGCAGTTGTAGAAAGCAAAAGAAAAGAAATCTGGGGTGGTTGGAAATGCTGTCAAATTCCTCTCAGGTCACAGTCCCACTCACAGGCACACAGGTGCATCTCCAAAGCTTGTCAGCTTGCTGGCTCAAGGTAGCCTTTGGAACAGAAAGGTGGTTGGGAGAACACTGACTTATATGTGTGAACTGTATACTGCATTTACCAGGATGCAAAGGGGCGAACTGTGCTGGGACTGTGAGGCAGTGTGCCCCCGACCCCCATTATGTTTAAAAGGCACCCCAGTGGCTTTGTATAAGGGTTACTAAATTGAGACTCTTTAATCTAAACCTAGGGTATGGGTTCAGATGGGAAGCTGTATCTCACCCCAATATTCAATCTATCATGGCACCAGACAAAACTCTCCCATTTCCCATTACTTTTTGCCATAGCAATCAAAACCCTGGATACAGTGGCCAGAGTAGAGTGCAGAGCTAGAGGCATTCTACTATGGGACGACACCCATATCATATCCTTATATGCCAATGGCATAATGTTTATGTTGGGAATGGAGAACAGGACTTAACACAGACACAATTATTGCTAAGGGGCCTCACAGCATAGATTGAAAGAAAATAGCTCTAAAACATATCTATTTCCCATGACTACAGAGGGAGAGGTGCCTAACTTGGGGACGTTGGGAATGTTATGGACACCCCAAACTTTTAAATACTTAAGGGTGAATATATACCATAACCCTGCAGATTTACGGGATGCAAACTTGGGAGTGGAATTTCGGGCACTTAAGGGCTAGGTCGGCATTCGGGAGGTTGCTTCAGCTTCCAGTCATGGCAAGAATAGCCCTAAGAAAAATTATTGTCCTGCCCGAGCTGCTATATATTTCTTTGTCAACATGTCAGTATGGGTTCCTTGTGACTGGTTTCAGCAATTGCACTCCCAGCTTTGAGATCTGATCCGGGACACTACACACACTTAAACATTGAATCACTTCAGGGGGTCTAAATGTTCCGGATTTATAACTATACTTCCTTGTGTTGTTAACCTACAATGGATGGCATCTTGGTTAGATGGAGAGTGGATTGCAGAAATGGGATATGTCAGGAGGGAGCCTAATCAGGGATCCCTGCAGCTGTCTTGCTCAAGAAGCCAACACTGCTCGGAAATTACCTACTTTACTGACCACAGTCTTGAGGTGCTGGAGGAAATGTGTCACATTGACCGCACACTGTACCCTATATTCCACAGCAATACATCAAGAAGGGCTACCACATTTTGGGAAGATCATACTTTGTTTTTTGAAGCTCACCATTTGGGATAATAGACAGATCTAGGTCTTATCACGGTGCGGATTGTATGTGAACTGGGCAGTCATGCCCTTGGATCAGCTAATGGGAGAGTATGACCTGGCCCCTAGGCAATTCCCGATCTATGGTGAGCTAGTTCATGCAATTGTGCAATTATGCGACTTGTGACATGCCATCCTGCACCGGCTCATGATGATAGAGAATAGTAAACATAGGATTACTTGACTGTAAAATGCTCTCAATGGGACTGTATGGAAAGGCCTACTTAAAGCCAAGCAGAGATGGGAGCTGGACCTAGGACATGACTTCTAAGATGGGGAGTGAGATAGGACATTAAATGACTTGCAAAGGATGTCCCGGATCACAAGACTGAAGATCACCTAATTGAATTTGCTACACCAATCTTACCTCACACCAAAGAAGATAGGGAATGTTTACAGGGTGGACTGTAGACCTTTCTCTAGATGTCTGTTACAACCAGCCAATTTCCTTGATATGGTATGGAACAGACCTATTCTACAAGTTTATTAGTTGAGTATTGTCAGTCATCTAGGAGAGACCCAGGGCAGGATACAGAGGTGTCACCAAAGATCTATTTACTGGGAGAGTTCCACAGACCAAAATCTTAAAACGCGTGCACCAAATTAGTAGACCTTGTTCTAGCCATGAAGTAGATTTCTAGTCCTTGGAAATCATAACAGTGCCCGACCAACACAAGATGGAAAACAGAGGTAGAATACTGGGCCAGGACAGAGGAGAAACAACTTCTCAGAGAAAAAGCTGTGGTATACACATGAGGCCTTAATCTGGTTTATGGAGAGAGGTTCTCTAAACATTTAAGACTAACGAAATCAACCCTGAGTCCTGAAGGAATTGTATTGTATTGTATATTGGATTTATATAGCGCTTATCACCCAGGGCTCTCTAAGCCCTTGCCTTGGGAACCCGTCCTGGCTTTTCCCTGTGAGATAGCCCCTACAGGGCATCCCCAAGGTGAAAGCCAGGCATCCCGCCACGGGGGGCCTTTGTGGAGATTAAGCAAGCTTAATGCCCAGAGTTGCAGAGTGTGAACCCATGATTAGGTCAGGCACTGAAGCGAGAATTATCGAGTCCATGGACATTTGAGCTCAAGACCCTGCCGCGTCGGGAATTGAACCCTGGTCCCGGGTCTGACCTCTGCTTCAGGGTCTGCCTGCTCTAACTAGTGAGCCACACTTCTCCACTGAAATCATAGATAATGACCAAGTCCCTTTGGGGATAGATCCTCCCAACTGAAATTCTCAAACAGACCAGGGTGATGTTAGATATGCATCACCCTGGCGAACCCTATACGCATCATTGATGTGATCCTTGTAACCATATATTACCTTAATGAAAACAATAGACAAGGAAGGACCTCTGTTACAAGTTTGATTATAATGAAAGAACATCAATGTTATACAAACCACCTTGATACCTATAACTAGGGAGGGGATATGGTCTAACGGACAGACCTGCCGACTTTGGAGCTGGGTTAACCAGGTTCGAGCCTAGGTTTAGGCTCAACACCACTTAATCTCTCCGTGCCTACCAAAAAAGAATGTGCCATTGTGTAATGTAACTGCTGCTCATGTAAAGAATGTGTACTTGTGTAATGTAACCGGTGCTCATGTAAAGCCCCTACAAAACCTTTGGGTCGAGTTTGCGCTATATAAAATCCCAAAAAAACAAATGCATGTACAGTGAACATCCTATGTATGTCATGTACCTTATAAATAATGAACACTTTTGGTTTAAGTTGAAGCAGTGATAACTTATGTGTGAATGGCTGTGGACTGCTGCCATGTTAGGCTGGAGTCTAATGAGTGGGCACATGGCCACGTTCCCGCAGGGGGATACTATAGGGGAGATCCCCTTAGCATTCCCCCACTGCCCGAAAGGAGGGGCTAGTATTTCTTCCATGCTTACCTGGCTTGAAGAGGGGCAACACACTTGCTGGGGCACGGGGGTATGTAGGGGGGTACTCACCTGGGCAAGCCCTCTTTTCTTCCGACGCAGGCAACAGAAGCGATGACACCCTTCAAAGAGGACTGGTGGAGACTGGTACAGTGGACCCCTGACTGATGGCTCTAGGTGAGCAGGCACTGGCCCACAGCTCAAGGGAGAAAACAAGAGACGTTACGCAACCTTCATGACTGCAACACATAGACATAGTGGTAACACAGCAGGGATGGAAGCTAGGGTGCAGCAATTCGTTCTGTGGGCTAAGGATTAAAAATCTCATGCCTAGGTAGCCAGGCTTGTAGCAGCACTCACTAATCTCACCAAACTGGCACCCAGGCAGACCCCACTAACATTTTCCTGTTGCGGGCAGCCTTAAATGGTTGGGCCCGGGAAGAGCCCAGGGTAGCAGACAGCAGGCTGCCTATTGAGTTTGGAAAGCTAGTAAGGATGCTAGATGTATTAGGGAGCATATGCACCAACGAGTACAAAGAGACCCTGTTCGGAGCTGGGTTTGCGCTGGCGTTCTTTGGCGCCTTGAGATGCAGCGAGCTGGTGGCGCACTCCAAAAGCGACACATCATGGAAAGCACTGGAGGCACAGGATGTGGAGGGGAAGGGAACACAGTTGCAAGTCACGATGAGGCGCTCCAAGACAGATCAGACAGGCAAAGGTGCCACGATCACACTGCAGGACTTAGGGCCCGATGTAGGTAGGCATTTACCGGTCGGTAACGGTCGAATTCGGCCGTTACCGACCGGTAAATGCCTTTTCCTATGTAGGGGGCATGCATTCACAGAATCGGTATTTTTTACTGATTCTGTATTTACCGAATCGGTAAAATTACCGAATCGGTAAATACAGACTCAGTAAAAATACCGAATCTGTAAATGCAGATGTAGGTGGCACTTTTAAGTGTGCCACAGGCCCTTTAGAATTCGGTATTTACCATGTAATACTATTGCATGGTAAATAACGAATTTAGGTGTACATGCACATCTGTGCATATACACCTGTGCCATGTGGCACACATACATGCCCTAAGAGCATGTATATGTGCCACATGGCACACAAGCCTGGAATTGGGGTGCTACAGGGTGTCAAAGTGACACCCCGTTCCCCCTTGCAGGATTCAGTATTTACCGATTTGGTAAATACCGAATCGGTATTTCCCATTGATTCCTATGGGCTTCAAGGCCCATAGGAATCAATGGGAAATACCGATTCGGTATTTACCGAATCGGTAAACAACGAATCTTACAGATTCGGTAATTGTAAAATAAAAATTACCTACATCTGCCTCTTTCCTATTTACCTACTCTTAAATACCGAATCGGTAAAATTCGGTATTTAAGAGTAGGTAAATCGGAGTTACCTACATCTAGCCCTTAGTGGGTGCAGGTACTGCTCAGTTGCAATAGTGCGGTCATACGTGCAAGCCCGCCCAAGCACGTCAGGCTACTTCCTAATACACGCCAACAGTTCACCACTGACCAAATTCCAGTTCAGCAGAATCCTGGCCCAAGCCCTAAAGTAGGCAGGTTACGCCAAGGGAGCATACTCCACACATTCATTTAGGATAGGGGCAGCCACTACAGCATTTAGGGAAGGCCTACCCCCGCAACAGCATAAAGAGCATTGGGTGTTGGACATCGGACAAGTACAAGGTTTACATACGTCCAGGTGTAGGGAGGGGGACCCTCGAAGCGACACAACAGTCCCCAGAGAGGATAAGAAACTAGAGTGCATGACACCCCAGCAGGCAAACCAACACACCTACAAACAGCGAATAATAATAACTTGGGAAGCGAAAGAAGTACAATGTGGAGATAGAGGCTCTAAATTACAGTGACGAATGTAAAAAGTAAACAAAGAAATATATATGTAAAGTGAGACAAATGGTACAACGATGTAAAGTAGAATCAATGTGTGCAATATAAAGATAGAGGTTTTGATGTGCAGTGGCAAATTAAAAGTTTTAACAGAAATTGTGCTAACATTGTATTGAAGCGCCGTGGAGCGCAAACAAATGGATGGTTTCTGGATTTTGAACTGCAGGGAATAGGAGTGTGGTGCTCTAAGCACTCACTCCGCCAACCCTTTTGTATCATTCACAGGCACAAGAGTCTGGGTGATTGGCCACTCCGCGGTTAGGGCAGCAAGATGGGCAAGCACGAATGGGTGGAGCGGACCCACTGGTGCACAAATGATGTGGATCGGCACCCGGGTATGAAGTGGGCTATGCTAGAACTCAAAATTATTCACACCAGGCGAAGAGTGGCCAGACATACTGATGATACACCTGGGAGGAAATGACCTCACCACACTGGGGAGGGGTCAGCTGCTGCATGACATGAGAATGACAATGACCAGATTGGCAGCGAAATTGGCCCCCTGTTACATATTATGGTCAGAGATAACACAAAGAGGCGATTAGCGGAGGGCTCGCTCACACTCAGGTGTACAGGCGTCAAGAAGAAGGCTGAATCCTGCAATGCAGAAATTCACGAGAAACTCAGGTTTTGGCTTTGTGAAATATGGCCCACTATGCATAAGGACACCAGGCTACTTCACGCCCAACGGAGTGCACCTATTGGACCAGGGCAATGAGGTGTTTGTTAGGAACATTGGGTGGGCCCTCAGAGCATTAGGATGCAGGGACTGAACTCTAGAGCTACATAGGTGGAGGCAGGGCTCGAGTGGGGGTACCACGCGGGTGGACGGTGTCCCCCCACTTATTTTACCAGGTGGACTCTGCCCCCCCTACCAGACAGCTGGACTTCACTCTTTGGCCTCTCTGGGACAAGATCGGAGCGCACCTTACGTGACGTCACCCTGCTGTGACGTCACTTCCGGTGACAGCGCCCCCCCCACTTCTTTTTAGGACTTGTGCCCTGGGTGGAGGGACTCAGGGTCAAAGTACGCCACCCTGAGCCTTGGAGAGTACTACGGGTGATCTTTATGCAAAAAAGGCGAGCTATATTCCATCAGAGGGACGATCGGGCCGCCAATATACAATGAGATCCTCTGGCCATTAGGGGCCATGAGAAGAACGCAACGACCCCTTCATTCCGACAGTTGGTATCCCGACAGCTGGGACTTGGCCTTATCTCGGTCCATGGTGGCACGGGAGCAGCAAATGTCTTAAAAAGTATTGGGCCACAGCCCCAGTACCAAAGATACAGCACCGGTTAAAGAATAGGATGGCAATGCAATGCCCTGCGCCTGTATATTGTTTCAGGAGGGGTGCCAGTGGTCAGTCCTTAACAGCGATGCACTCGGATGATCAGCCATAAGATAACCCTACATGTGTTTATATATGCATGTTTGACCTGGACTTTGGGGTTAAAGCGGTTTTGGGGACGTAAGGAGGCATACTACATTTTTGAAAAACTGTGTCTGGGGCCTCTTCTGCGCAAACCTGCATCCCGCACAACCACTGGACTCGGATATTCCATCCCACCACTCACCTGGAAGCAAACTGTTGCATTCTGGGGGTTGCAGTTCAGGACTATGCCAAGAACTACATCAGGTGGATCCTTGTAATTGGGGGCGGGGCCTGTCAGTCACATGGCTTCATTAGGCAGCAGGACATTCACTGTGAGCGAAGATGGGAGCCTCGTGGACACTTATGGCGCTGAGGAAGGCAATGGCTGCCGAAATGCATTCGCCGGTTCGAATAGTGCTTCCTTACTGTCCTCATTGGTGGCCTCTGCTCTTTTCTAGTAAAGGAGGTGTTTGGAGATGGTTATGCGTACAGGCCAGAAACGCATTTGGAGTCCCCCGCTTTGAGAAGTTGGCCCGGGCTCTTCTGGCTCAGCTACGGCTTTTTTTTGGACACCAAGGTATTGGTACTGCCTGGGCCTGCCAACAAGTTCAGGATCAGGAGTAGCGGTGACGTGGATATGTATCCCCGTCCTGGGCGGCGTGCATTGACACAGCTGCCCCCGTGCATGTTTGACCTGGACTTTGGGGTTAAAGCGGTTTTGGGGACGTAAGGAGGCATACTTCATTTTTGAAAAACTGTGTCTGGGGCCTCTTCTGCGCAAACCTGCATCCCGCACAACCACTGGACTCGGATATTCCATCCCACCACTCACCTGGAAGCAAACTGTTGCATTCTGGGGGTTGCAGTTCAGGACTACGCCAAGAACTACATCAGGTGGATCCTTGTAATTGGGGGCGGGCCTGTCAGTCACATGGCTTCATTAGGCAGCAGGACATTCACTGTGAGCGAAGATGGGAGCCTCGTGGACACTTATGGCGCTGAGGAAGGCAATGGCTGCCGAAATGCATTCGCCGGTTCGAATAAAGTGCTTCCTTACTGTCCTCATTGGTGGCCTCTGCTCTTTTCTAGTAAAGGAGGTGTTTGGATATATATATATATATATATATATATATATATATATATATATATATATATATATATATATATATATATATATATATACTAGCAGCCCGTCCCGACATTGTCCGGGTATGAATTGCTGCTGGCCAGTAGTATATTCTTTTGTAGGACTTCGTTTTGATAGCATTTCTTATCAGTGACAGGCCTGTGAAACGCTCCGATTCACAGTGCACTGCTGATGCACTTAAGAGTGCGCGTTCAGTAGTGTGTGAACTCGAGTTTCCCTACTTTATGGCATGAGCACAATTTACATTACAGAAGAACACATTCATTTGTGGTAGGAACGGGGAGACAAAGCGATTTGCCTGGAATCACAGGATGTTGAGCTGATGCCGAGAGTCGAACTTAGCTCCCCAGCTCTAAGTTCGCAATTCTAGAACTTGTGGCAGGAGGTGAGTCTAAAAGTGTATGTCGGTGCTGGCCATCAATGAGAGAGACCTGTGCATTTTTCAAATGGGTGGTGAAAAAATATGAGTTTGGTGCTGGAGATGTGGGCCGCCGTGCCACCAATGTACTTACCGGGGGAGGGTAAAGACCCATTATTCCGCAACTTTCTTTCTGCCTACCATCACTCCGCATACTTTCATTACGAAAGTACCATGACTCTGCAATGCCATTATATCACATGGCATTACATTTTATATGTTTTTACCATGCATACATTTACAACGAAATTTGTTGAAAATGCATGAATGGTAAAAGCATGGTTTTTTTTTAAATGTTTGGATAAGGTAAGTATGGGTATGAGGTATATGTTTTGGGGTACTGAGGTATATGTTTTGGGGTGTTTGGGTATTTTAAGGGTTCAGATATAGTTTTGGGTAATGGGGTACAGGGGTAGTTTTAGGGTTTAGGGATAGGTATGGGTTCTGGGGTACAGGGGTATTTTTAGGGTTCAGGGCTAGGTTTGGGTTTTGGGGTATAGGGGTATTTTTAGGGTTCAGGGGTAGGTTTGGGTTTTGGGGTATAGTGGTATTTTTAGGGTTCAGGGCTAGGTTTTGTTTTGGGGTACAGGGGTATTTTTAGGGTTCGGGGTAGGTTTGAGTTTTGGGGTACAGGGTTATTTTTGGTGTTCAGGGCTAGGTTTGTGTTATGGGGTACAGGGGTATTTTCAGATTTCAGGTGTAGGTTTCGGTTTTGGGGTACAGGGGTATTTTAAGGGTTCAGGGCTTAGTTTGGGTTTTGGGGTACAGGGGTATTTTAGGGTTCAGGAGTAGGTTTGGGTTTTGGGGTACAGTGGTATTTTTAGGGTTCAGGGCTAGGTTTGGGTTTTGGGGTATAGGGGTATTTTTAGGGTTCGGGGGTAGGTTTAGGTTTTGAGGTACAGGGGTATTTCTAGGGTTCAGGTCTAGGTTTGGGTTTTGGGGTACAGGGGTATTTTTAGGGTATAGGGATAGGTTTGGGTTTTGGGGTACAGGGTATATTTATAGGGTTAAGATGGGTTAGTGTTTAAGGATGTTGGGGTATTTTAAGGAGTAAGGGTGGGTTATGATTATGGGGTGCAGGGGTATTTAAAGGGAGCAGGGTGAGATTAGCACACGATATGAGACATGGCATGAAGGGCGGAACGTACCACACGCCCCCAGCGTTTGTCACGCCCACAGCACAACGCAGACACACCCACAAGGGACTACTTTGCTGGCATGGTTCTTTTACGTTTTAAATGTATATGGTGGGCATCTGCATAGCCTATGTCCTTCTGCTGCAACTGCCCTTTCCAACGCTGTATTGGGTGTTGTGATTGGTGCTGTGGTTCCTGAGATTACCCGCCTCAAATGTTTGGGCTCTCTCTTTATTATATTAGTATAGATATATATATATATATATATATATATATATATATATATATATATATAGATATATATAGATATATATATATATATATATATATATATATATATATATATATATATATATATATATATATATCCACCAAACGCAGGCGCTACAAAAAACGCTGCACGGACCACACCAAACTCACTTGAACTGGTCTCTTTATTTAAAAGATTAAATGGCAGACGCGTTTCGAGTCTAGCGACTCTTTCTCCATGCCTTTGCTGCTTTGCCTGTGGGTTCGTTATGATTTTTAAAACGTAGCTTCTAAGACATTGAAAAAGGACAACAAGTCCGTTGATCCCTGTTAAAGACACAGTCATTTTAGGATTTTCACAGGTGGTGCCGTTTTTCCAACAATAGAACAAAGGTCAGTACTTTTGCACGTCTTGAGGGTTGTAAGTAACTGCAAATAAAGTCAATAAGAAGTTCCCTCTGTTCAGAGTTTGTTTTCTCCCAATATACACCTCCGGGACTCAATTCCCCATAATGCATCATGACTGTTCTTTAAAGTTATAAGGGGTTCCAATGTCGATTTTGGTAAAACCGCTCACAGTTCTAAAGCATACCGAGTGCAATCTTGCTTTTAAAAGGACAGTTCCATACCTCGGTTATGCTGAACCAGCTTGGTTTCACGACCACAGTGCCTCCATGCAGCTTTTAACTCTCCTTCAAACTTGGTTTGCTTCAAGTGTGTCGTGCCGAGGAAAATTCCTCCGCAAACCCTGGCTGCTTGGAAAATGTTCATATACCAAGTTGGGGCGGGCCTCACTCGGTGGCCCTTCCATCTCGAGCTCCGTTTCTGGACGTTTTCAGCAGTCGGAGGGCACTCCTTAAAGGAAGCTTCTCGCTTCATGTCACATCGTCCTGACAAATGGGGGTGCCTCTTCCTCACGGGTCTGGGTCCGTTACTGAGATGTGTCAGCCATCTCTGTAAATCCACCAAACGCAGGCGCTACAAAAAACGCTGCACGGACCACACCAAACTCACTTGAACTGGTCTCTTTATTTAAAAGATTAAATGGCAGACGCGTTTCGAGTCTAGCGACTCTTTCTCCATGACTTTGCTGCTTTGCCTGTGGGTTCGTTATGATTTTTAAAACGTAGCTTCTAAGACATTGAAAAGGGACAACAAGTTCGTTGATCCCTGTTAAAGACACAGTCATTTTAGGATTTTCACAGGTGGTGCCGTTTTTCCAACAATAGAACAAAGGTCAGTACTTTTGCACGTCTTGAGGGTTGTAAGTAACTGCAAATAAAGTCAATAAGAAGTTCCCTCTGTTCAGTTTGTTTTCTCCCAATATACACCTCCGGGACTCAATTCCCCATAATGCATCATGACTGTTCTTTAAAGTTATAAGGGGTTCCAATGTCGATTTTGGTAAAACCGCTCACAGTTCTAAAGCATACCGAGTGCAATCTTGCTTTTAAAAGGACAGTTCCATACCTCGGTTATGCTGAACCAGCTTGGTTTCACGACCACAGTGCCTCCATGCAGCTTTTAACTCTCCTTCAAACTTGGTTTGCTTCAAGTGTGTCGTGCTGAGGAAAATTCCTCAGCAAACCCTGGCTGCTTGGAAAATGTTCATATACCAAGTCGGGGCGGGCCTCACTCGGTGGCCCTTCCATCTCGAGCTCCGTTTCTGGACGTTTTCAGCAGTCGGAGGACTACGCCAAGAACTACATCAGGTGGATCCTTGTAATTGGGGGCGGGGCCTGTCAGTCACATGGCTTCATTAGGCAGCAGGACATTCACTGTGAGCGAAGATGGGAGCCTCGTGGACACTTATGGCGCTGAGGAAGGCAATGGCTGCCGAAATGCATTCGCCGGTTCGAATAAAGTGCTTCCTTACTGTCCTCATTGGTGGCCTCTGCTCTTTTCTAGTAAAGGAGGTGTTTGGATATATATATATATATATATATATATATATATATATATATATATATATATATATATATATATATATATATATATATATATATATATATACACATAACAAAAAGGCAAAGAAACTTGCAACAGTTTTCCCACGAGACAGTTGTTGGTGTGTTTTGTTCATGAACTCAATAAATGGAACAAATATATAATGCATCTGTATAACTGTGTTTCTTTTTCCAAGTCAGGATCCCTCAACGTTCCTGAGACAACAGAGGGCTAGGGGTGGGACTGCTAGGAGTAGTGCAGTAAATCACGACGCAGTGATCATTGCTGAGATTAAGCCTCAAGGGGAAACTGGAGAGGACTAGTAAAGGCAAGCCTGGCAGCACTGATCAAGATAATCGTCAATAACAACTCACACTCTTGATTTCACACTCTGAGCCAGGCTCCGTGGAAATTTAGACCAGATCGGTGACCCAGTTTGTTTACCTCGCAATTAGCTGAACCATTATTTGAAACACAGGGGTCACTTTAGAAATCTATGACACAAGTACCACAGGGGAGACCCCACCCAAACTGCTGCGCCCCATGCTAGGTCACTCAGAACATATTGGGGCATATTACCAAGCAATAGCGATAATTATCGCTATTGTTTGGTTAGAGACAAAAATTTACCGCTGAGCTGCGGCGATTTTTATTGCAGATAAACCTTGGTATTACCAAGGTTTATCGCAAATGCGATAAAAAACGGGCGCAATGCATGAATATCGCTGAAAAGGCAGCGATATTCATGCATTACCGAGCTAATGTCTTAGCCATGTTATCCACCTCCCATTGGATAACATGGCTAAGAACTGCTGAGGGCAGGTGTTAGCTTTTGGAGATATTCGCGCTTAGCGCGAATAGCTCCAAAAGTTGGTAATAGGAGATAGCGATGTTAGCGACTGTTTCCAGTTGCTAACATCTTGGCACGCCCACTTTGCATGTCATTAGTGATAAATATCACTGACATGCAAAGTGGGGCCCAAGATGGTCGCTATCTCCTACTAGCTGTCGCTAACTGGTGTTAGCGACAGCTAGGTAATAGGGAGATCATTTTATCTCCACTTTCTTGGCTTTTAAAGCCAAAAAAGCGGAGATAAACCCCCTTGATAATATGCCCCATTTTTTTTTACAGATTTATATTGAGCAAACTCGACCTGGAGGTATTGGAGCGCTTTACATGAGCACATGTTACGTTGCACAAGCACAGATTCACTTTTGGTAGGCACGGTGAGAAAAAGTGAGCTGCCCAGAATCACAGGATGCTGAGCGGACGCCGCAACTCGAACCTGGGGCATATTAGCAAGAAGCTCGTTAAAATTATCGCCTTTTTAGCGGCAAGAAACTGCTGCTAAAACGGCGATAATGGGCTTGCTAATATGCCTTATAGAATTCCAATAGAAGCCCAGGTTAGATGTGCAGGACATCTAACCTGAGCTTCTATTGGAATTCTATAACGCATATTAGCAAGCCCATTATCGCCGTTTAAGCTGCGGTTTCCTGCATCTAAAAGGGCGACAATTTTAACGAGCTTCTTCCTAATATGTTTCCCAAGTTCCAAAGCCGGCAGCTCTGGCCGTAAGGCCACATCCTCTCCACCAAGTGTCCTCCACATAATTATTACTAAGGTTGCAGTTGGACACGCAGAGATGGAGACCGAAACTGCACACAAAAAAATAACAAAACAGTCCTCTGGATGTAGGTTGCCGAAAAACCGCCGGCAGTATGTTGCCTTTCAAGTGGAATCTTGCAGAGCATTCCAGCTCCAGTGACCCTGTAATCCGCAGTAACGTTTCAGAAGACTTTGTGCAGGGCCGCTGCACCGCGAGCACTGTAATTTACATTTCTTGCTCGACGTTAAGAGCCTGACGGAAGCAATGCGTGCCCGTTATCTTATCTGCTTTCAGTTTGTTGGGTTTGCCAGCAGGTTTCTTTAGAAACAACAAGTCTCAGATGTGTTTTTCTCTCTCTATCAGTCAGTGAGTTATCTCTCCTCGGCATCTGAAACATTCTCGGCAGTTGAGTAACGTGCCTCGCGAGCGGTTGGGCATTACTCGTCAGTCACGTAAACGGTTATGCACACATTCAATAGGCCCTTAATACAGTTTGCCCTGAAATTTTCCTTCACGTAAGTATGAAGTCCATCTAAAATAAACGCTCCTGACACTTCCTAATCTCCTGCTAAAGCTTTTCCAAAACAAGGATTTTATTACATATTTTAAACTCATTGGTCTGTAAAGTGATTGCTGAATCCCACTCTTCAACTCGTTGATGTGAAGAAAATGCGAGGTGTACAATTTTAAACCCCTCTGAGTCAGAACTGGACAAAACACCGTAGTGAAGACAACATTAGTTCTTTTAAAGAAACAGTAATCTCCGTTTCTTCACTGATTAATTAAAATGCTGCCATTTGCACGTAATTCTAGAAGTGCAAAGATCCTTCTCGGTAAGTCTGAATACTTACCAAGCTTCAGAACTTCTCTTGAGAAATAGCTAGAAAAGAATGATGAGTTATCTTTTAACGTGTGTGAAAATGTAGATTTTAATAAAATATTACATGTTTTGGATATACCTTTAGCCTACAAAATGCCAACAAAGAATATAATATTAAAGTGGCACCAACATTCATGACTAATTCACAATTTAATGAAAATTTATTTATGTATTTTGTTTTTATTCCTTTTGTAGTTCAGTAACTTTTGCGTGTTAATGCTGGTCGGGTGAATCTAACTGTAACAATACAGTAGAGGCCTGGTTGTGCATCTTGTCCAGTGCAATAGGATTGCCCTCAGCAGTGTTTCATGGCCCTGTTACCAATCAATAATTAGGGTGCCAGTGGAGGGAATCTCAGACCCAGAATGGCTCAGCTCTTGGTCCTCCCCCTAAAAAGTAAAAAACAAATAAGTGGATGATCATTCTCTTTACAGACATCCAAGTGATGGAAATGGCTCAGAAGAAAATAAAGACAATTGGCAATGGCTTGGAATTCAGAAGAGCTGTAAAGACCTGGCTCTTTCCTGAAACATAATATCAAGTAGACCACAACAAATGGTCTGCATATGCAAGCTCTAATCTTATCTCTCACTCTTCTGCTAATG
This sequence comes from Lissotriton vulgaris, assembly GCF_964263255.1. NCBI lineage: Eukaryota > Metazoa > Chordata > Amphibia > Caudata > Salamandridae > Lissotriton > Lissotriton vulgaris. The sequence continues at coordinate 647,758 of NW_028252859.1, read as the reverse complement.
TCCTCATGTAACTCTCCCCTACTGCATAATTTCTACAATACGACTACCACTTCTACCACTAGTTCTGATGCATGACACCAAAACTTGTGTTCATTAAGCACCACTTTAACCAACATCCTGCCAACTAAGCAAAACCAATGGATTTGATGCCTACTTATCTCACAAGAAAGCGCTTCCGAACTCCCAAGAGATCAGAAAGTACTATCTAAATACCAATACAACACAGTACAATGGTGTGAGCAAGGCACATTGATGAGTTGTATATAAATCAATGCAGTGCTTGAATGGGAAGCATTTACCAAACCTCGCAGGAACTAAAAACCTCTTCCCTTCTATCAATGGGGGGTAACAATGAGCCCGCTTCAGTGGGGCAATATTACTGCAAAACTTACTCTGATGCACACCCACATGATCTGGCTTCCGAGGAACCAAGGGGCAATACGACCTTCAATGCTGAGCTTAGCATCTTTCTCACCTCCTCTCAATCTCACCTCATTATCCCTCACCTCGCCTCAAATCAACCTTCCCTCCTCAACCTTAACTGATAATCATCTCTCCAAGTCTCACCCTCAATTCATTCTCACATCAGCAGAAATCTACCCTCATCTTCACATGAACCCCATCTCCATCTCTGAGTCTGCAGTCAAACTCAACTTAACGTCATTATCGATTCATCTTTCACTTCACATCACCTCCTATCAACGTTGCCTTACTTCTGCCTCACTGTAACCTCACTTCAACATAACCTCAAATGTATCTTAACCTCATATAAACTACATTACCTTCACACTTCGCCATAGCACAAACTGTACCCCACCCTAAGCCTAAACATCAACCTCAGCTTCTGCCTAACCTAAACCCTTCTTTAGCTTCTCACCGTCTTCTTAACCTTACCTTAACCCCAGTCTCAACCTTAATGTTAACTGCAACACTAACCGCAACTGTAGCCTCAGCCTTCATTTCACTCACAACCTAACTTCTACCTCAATCTCATCTTAATGTATAATTTAGCATGGAATCTTCTGAATCATACCTGAACCTCCAACTCGCTTCAACCTTACTCTCAACTCAACAATGCCTCACCTTTTCTTACCGTAACTTTAGTTAAAAAACCTCACTTCCCTCAACCTCAAACCAGCCTCATCATCCTAAACTTCAACCTCATATTTTATAGTAACACACAAAAATACCCTGTATCTCACCCTTATCTCACTAAAATCTAAATCTATAATATACCTCAAACACAGCTCAATCTAATCTCACTGTATCATACCTGCACCTTAACCCAACTCTCAATTCTAACCTTCACGACACCTCACCTCAACATCATCTCAACGTCTTCTCCCTTTACCGCAAACTCAGCTCAAACTTATCCTTGTCATATGAACATATACTACAACTCCTCCTCACATCAACTCCTCCCTCAACTCAGCCTGTTTGATCCTGACCTCACTCAAATCTCAAACACAAGCTCTCCTCATCTTAATTAAACTCAACGCAACTTAATACATTGTCACATTATTATCTCAACCTCATCTCATCCGCACACCCCTGAGCACAACTTCACATAAACGTTAACCTCATCTTGACACCCCGTTAAGCACAATCTCATCCTCATCTCACCTAAAATTAATTTAACCACATCCTCACCTCAGCCTAAACTTGACCTTTACTTCACACTCAACTACAAACTCGCTTGATATAAGCTTTGGTGAACCCAACTTCATTCGAACCTACCCCACCTCAATACACAGAGCCAAGCACTAGATTGGGACACAATATGCCCAGAAGTATCAATTCTCTAAGTGAGGGATCCAGAATTGAACATAATACTTCAGCAGGGGCTTCAAGTAATGGACACAATGTTATTGCTACACTCCAGACGACTCCTCGGAACTGGTGACAACAGTGTTGATGTGGTCACTACAATACTACTTCAGTTTGAAGAAATCCCAAAATGAAAAACTCCATTTTGGCATATTGCAAAAATAAGTAACAAAATATATTGAATTAGGGTTGGAATCTCGATACTGATTTACCAGTGGCGGCTGGCAACTATGGAGAGCGGTGCGGTGGACAAATGGGTGTTCGGTGGGTGCATGCTCTTGAACTAAAAAAAAAGGTGCATATATTTTAAAATAGTCACTTAACTTGCTTGCTACAAGACATGTCCTCTTCGCTCTGGTCCCGGTTTTCTCCTCTCCTCCAGACTCCAGTGGGGGCCCCAGCCAACTCCCCTAACCAATCTTGGAACTGCTCTCAGGCTGTGGACCAGCATGAGAGAAGCACCAGGATTGGAAGGAGCAGCCTCTCTCAGTACTCCCTAGGACCCTGGAGAATGTGCTTGCTCTCACCCCAGCTGTCTAAGTCTGCCAGGTCAGAGAGGTTTAAAGTGAGCATGTCTGACTGGCAGGTGCAAGAAAGCCAGCCAAAGTGACATGCACACTTTAAACTTAAGAGCCCAGCCCACCACTCCTCCCTCCTGCTGCCACTAAGCATCAATGGCCTACCCCATCCTGACACTCTGTTCGGGAAGTGGGTTAGTGAAAAACAAAATGGAAATAAATTAACTTTATTACCATTTTATTTTTCACCTCTGGGGCTTCCCTTGTGGCATTCTAGTGAGTGTGGTGACGCTGCTCCGCCCCAATGGAGGAGCCACCGCTGTGATATACATAAAATGCAGAAACATCTTACAATTCCTAAAATGATAGGAACTTTTAATAATAACACATTAAAAAAATAAACGGTGAGGGCAAAAGTCCTTTTCCATTTCTGTTTCTACACAAACTGATTTAAAGAAATGTGGTGAATAAGATGCCCACAAAAGAAACAAAGAAACAAACAAGGTGAGTTACCTAAAAAGTGGGGAAGCAGGTGTACAGGAGTTTAAAAAACAAGAAGAGAGGAGCATGAAAACCACACAGACATCGTGGGGTGGGGGGTGGAAAGCAAACCAGTGTAAGAAGGGAGCAAGGGCAGGTGCAGAGGTGGACCTCACCTCTGCTAATGAAAGAAAGGGGAAGGAGGGAGTTGGGGTAAACTAATAAAACAAACACGATGAGAAATTATAGATTTTAGTAGTTTTAAAAAGAAACTTACATTTTTTAGTTTTTATAATGTTCCGAAAGAAGAATGTTCAACTAGGCTATTTTCGTGAACTCAGTGAATGCCTTTCGTGGTAAAAACCTTGTGAATACCAGTTTGATGAATATGATTCATCAGAAGCAGTTCCCGCAAGTCTGTTGTTCACCCTAAACCTATAGAGCCGACCTCAAAATGTTCCAGCTGAGACCTCAGTAATGCTGTAGAGACTCGTGCACCACAGCTGCCTGTGCTGTAACTGTTGAGTGACCAGGAGAAGAGAAGCTTGCACTGTTTTTGCCTGTGCTGAAGCTATTCTACATTTGTGAGGGATACTCGCACTGCTGCTGCTCTACATGCAATAGGTGTTGTGTGTATGTGAAGAAGCATACCCTGCTGCCACACATGCTATAGCTGCTCTGTGTATATGTGTGGAGGAAAGGTGTACTGCTGCTGTCTGAGAGGCACTAGTTCTATCCATTAGGGTAGCCTGCTATTACTGATGCCCAAGCCCTACATGAATATTCTGATATCGACTCTAGATGAATATCTTGGACAATATATATCTAGGGGCAGATTTATGTTAACTGGCGCATCCCCAGGGATGCGCCAGTTAACATGCGCCTCAGTGCGACACAGCTCCGCCAGCCATGGTGCGCCGCATTTATAATGCGGCGCACCATGGTGCAAAAACGGCACAGATGCGTGACGCATCTGTGCCGGAAATGTGGCGCATTGCTGGAGTTGCGTCGCAAGCGCGACGCAGCTCCAGCAAGGCTCAGGGGTTCCCCATTTTAACAATGCTGCGTCAAGACCTACGCCTGCTTCAAGCAGGCGCAGGGTTTTGACGCAGCATTGGCTTAAAAGTGACTGAGTGAAATCTCATAGATTTCACTCAGCCACTTTTGCGAGGCGCACCTGCCCCGGAACGCCCACCCTGCGCCAGAACGCCCACAAGCGGCGCAGGGCTTTACAGCGTGACGCATCTGCCTAGATGCGTCACGTTGTAAATCGTTCGTAGGGATGCGCCACGTTTACGCCGCCTTGCGTGATGCAACAGCGGCGTAAACGTGGCGCAAGGGCCTCATAAATCTGCCCCCAAGGGCCTAACTATCAACAAGGTCAGTATAGGTTAACTTTACTTATCTCCATATATATGTACCTGGATGTTATGTCTATCTATCTATCTATCTATCTATCTATCTATCTATCTATCTATCTATCTATCTATCTATCTATCTATCTATCTATCTATCTATCTATCTATCTATCTATCTATCTATCTATCTATCTATCTATCTATCTATCTATCTATCTATCTATCTATCTATCAACCTATATGTGTATATATATTTGTACATGTATTTACAAAGTGGGTAGGTGTGAGATGTGGACTGGACTAAAGAATAGTAAATCTATATTTGTATGTATGCTACTCCCTTCCATATATTGTGATTTTCAATATTTTGGCCGCAATATTTTGGTAGCACAATGCTTCTGTCTTCGATATTTTGACATACAAGCATTGACATATCATGGTCACTCTAATTGTACTCAGAGTTTTCGTTAATGTTTGAACTATTTGAGATAATGGATAAGATAAAAATGTATTTTGATTTAAAAAAGGCAACAAATAGGAAAAAGTAATTTCAACGATGGGTCTCGAGGTTAAGCAGATAGACAATTTATGATTCCAAACTTAGATTGCTTTTACTGTAAAGCATTATACCGCAGGGCATACTAGTATTTGCGGGCACAAGGATCCTCTTACAAGTGAGTTGACATTTACTCAGAGGCATGCAGATGTTAGCAGATCCTGTAGAAATGGACCTTTAGAGCAGATAGCATTACTGCTCCTGTCTGCCCCTGTAGAACTTTGCTTTGCCCCTAATGCCCGCCTAAGCCATAGACCCTTCTTTTCACTGCTGTTCACAACATGTACCTGCCCATCTGGACCTTTCTCTCTGTGCCAACGTAGGAGAGTGCTCCTCTTTAAAATTTTGGTGAGAAAGGCCCTGGCAGTTATAACAGGGGGAGCAAAGGTCCCCAGAGTAGAGGTGATCAGTGGCTGCTGGATGGAGCTATCTTGACTGTCCCAACATGCTGCCCAAGAGGGTTGAGACAAGGGTGGAGACTTGATGTCCACCCTGGGATTGGCCAGCGGATTCTAGAACCATTCCCCCCCATTTAAAAATTCTTGCACAATGGTGAAAGAGTGCATTTTACTAGAACTGGACAGTGGCAGCAGTCACGGACACTTGGAAGGACAAGCCAACTGATGCCCTAAAGTGCTAAGGACTCTGCTCAAAATTGACCCCAGGACCAGTGGGTCTCTCAAAGGGCCAGTGGGGCTAGTACACCCTCTGAGGACCAGATGGACGAAGATCTGTGCCTCAAAAGGAGGAGAGGATCAGATGAAGGAAGATCTGGAGTTATGTGCCTCAAAAGTAGGAGAGGGCCACCAAGGCCAACAAAAAGAGAAAAGATGGCTCAGGGAGCCGTGGAACCAGCTCCCAGCTTCTTACACCACCTTGAAGGCGATGAGGCCTGCTATAACTGCTCCTGGTGGCTCGAGCTTGCAAACCAGGAGTAAAATGAGCCCAGGATTGTCCAAGTCAGTCCCAACAGGGTCTGAGTTATGGCGTTTTTAAGGTTGGTGACCGTTGACATTTTTTGAGAAACAGAACACTTGAAACTCCACTGCAAAATCTGAAATTGCCCTGGGTGTCAGTGCAACCTCATAAGCTATTTATGAGGACGTGAGTGGGGCCCCCTCGCCGAGTTCTTGAGGGGGTCACATAGACTCTATCCCTGGGCCCTGCAAAGAAAGAAGAGAGGAAGCACCATTGTGCCACCCCCAGAAAGAAGGAAGGGGCCTGGTAGCACTTTTTACAGGCCCCTGATGAGAGTAGACCTCGGGGGCGTGACCTAGCCCCCCCTCAAAATGGAGTGACCTCACCCCACTTCCTGTGCCTGTGGACATAGCTGAAGACTTCACCCTGCCTGCACAGCGGGATGAGAAGACCGAACACGAGGGAGCTGATCGGGGTCCTGTGCCTTGTGGCTCCCCCGTGGCCTCACCACACCACATACCTTGGGGTGTTCCAGCTGGGACCGGACACCGCATGAATGAAAAAACATAAACAGAAAGAAGCTGCATGGTGTTAGGCCCCACACAACAAAGAAACCAGTCGGTGCTGCCTAATTAATATTCACTGCTGTGGCTGAAAGAACACCCAATAATGAATGCCCTGCGTAGTTGTAATTATTTTCCAACTCACCTTACTTCTACAGGGTTTAGGAATATATGACCCTCTAGAATTTTCATCATTATTTTAAGCATCCCAAGGCTGAGTAACTTGCTCTTCAGCTGGGAGTGTGGTGCTTTCAAGAAGCTTTTTCTATAATTGCATTTTATGTTACCTGAAGGTGTATACAAATACACTAACACTTGTTATGTATATTGCAAGTGTTTTATTGATAGTATACTGCTGACAGTGATTTGTGATCAATGTTGAAATGCTTTATTAACATTAACGATTGCATTTACACATGATTAATGGCTATCGTGAAATGTTAATTATTTTAATATGATTTGTTTGCATTTTAATATGACAAAGCCAAGAGGCCTACCTTCTCTGTTGTGATTACCCTTTATAAAGCCAATAGGACTGTTTTACTTAAAGTGATAACTATATTGTGATGTGTTGTCTGGTATAGTTGGGGGAGTGGGTACTGTGATTTTTGGTGTCATAAACGTTTAGGGGTCAAATGTGATTTCATAATGTAACCTAAGGTATTTTCTATCTGCCTTATGCATATATTTGAACATTAATGCATAGTATTTAGTAGTGTGTGTGTAATAAAGGTATTTTTCTTTTTCTAAAGAAAAGCACTGGCTGGAGAATCATTTATTTAGTGCTAATATTGTGTGCCATTGAATGGTGATTAGTAGCAATCACCAAATCCCCTGAGTAGGCCTTGGACTGCTCTGCGTCACTACCTTGAGAGAGTCAAGCGATAAAATGGGATGCTTGGGTCCCAGCAAGGGGAAATTGTGTACCTATTACTTGTGCAGGCCTCATATCCTGCACAAACAATAACCCAATTTCCTGCAACCATGTATAATGTTGATGCTGGCATGCCAAAGGTATGTCATAGCACATCATTGACATTATCACATAATGGCGTTCAAAGCAGAATGTATCCATATGTGGCAGTAGTACAATTGACGACACATTGAAATAATTAACTGTTTGGGCACTGACCATATATTTACTCCAACTTTTGTTGTTGTTTGTGAAAATAATAAGATTTTCTTTTAAGTAATTCAGTTTAGCTTTGTTTCGTTTTATTATATTATATTTTGTTTTGTTGAAAGGAAATTATGCCATTGATAGTAGTTAAGGTGGCTATGTGAGCCAGTCCGGAAAAGGAATTCACCTTTGATTTCCAGCACAAGCTTTGCACTTTGCCAGAGGAAGTACTGCACCAGAGACAGGAAGCTTGGTGGTCCTTCATTGAGCCAGGGCCAGGGTATCATGACAGTCTGAAAGGGTTACGTAGATGCGAAGTGAAAGAATGATGGAAATAGACTGCAGTTTGTGCTTAGAGCAGACCTTGCTAGCTCAGGCATCTACGAAGAGTAGTAAGAATGTGCTTGTGGGGGGTTATGGCCCAAAGCCGGAAAAGCAGTCGAGATGTGATTGAATTCTTGAAAGAATTTATATGCTGCTTCGTAAAGGGTCATGAGACGGATTCGAGACTATGCAGCCTTGGGATCACTGACAAAATATCGACCTCCAAAATATCGACCTACAGTAATATTGAGTCTAAACTATCGAGGGCAGGAATATCGACATCCTATCTACAACATGGTAAGTACAAAAATATCGAAAATATAATATAGATGTTAAAAATATCGATGTTAAAAATATTGTTTTTTTTTCTTTTAAAATATAAATGTAAAATAAAGTAAATAACACTAATAAATATAATATACATAGTTAAAAGTATCTAATAATGTTTAAAATTAATAAATAATACATATATAATAAAAATACATTAATTAAATATATACTGTAAATGTATAATATATATGTTCTGAACAATAAGTTGTAATAATTATTTTACTAATTTATAAATTAAAAAAATATATTCTAATTTACAAATACATTTACAAACATAAAACAATAACAGAAATAAAATGTAAAAAACATAACAAATTAAATATACTTTTAATATTTTTACAATTAATAATATAACATAATGGATAGCGTAGGGGTAAAAATTACTATTCCCACTCCAGAGAGTGCAACAGTAGGGAAAGCTTTGGATAGCGTAGGGGTAAAAATTACTATTCCCACTCCAGAGAGTGCAACAGTAGGGAAAGCGTTGGATAGCATAGGGGTAAAAATTACTATTCCCACTCCAGAGAGTGCAACAGTAAGGAAAGCGTTGGATAGCGTAGGAGTAAAAATTACTATTCCCACTCCAGAGAGTGCATCAGTAGGGAAAGCGTTGGATAGCGTAGGACTAAAAATTACTATTCCCACTCCAGAGAGTGCAACAGTAGGGAAAACGTTGGATAGCGTAGGGGTAAAAATTACTATTGCCACTCCAGAGAGTGCAACAGTAGGGAAAGCTTTGGATAGCGTAGGGGTAAACATTACTATTCCCATTCCAGAGAGTGCAACAGTAGGGAAAGCGTTGGATAGCGTAGGAGTATAAATGACTATTCCCACACCACAGAGTGCAACAGTAGGGAAAGCTTTGGATAGCGTAGGAGTAAAAATTACTATTCCCACTCCAGAGAGTGCAACAGTAGGGAAAGCTTTGGATAGCGTAGGGGTAAAAATTACTATTCCCACTCCAGAGAGTGCAACAGTAGGGAAAGCTTTGGATAGCGTAGGGGTAAAAATTACTATTCTCACTCCAGAGAGTGCAACAGTAGGGAAAGCATTGGATAGCGTAGGAGTAAAAATTACTATTCCCACTCCAGAGAGTGCAACACTAGGGAAAGCGTTGGATAGCGTAGGGGTAAAAATTACTATTACCACTCCAGAGAGTGCAACAGTAGGGAAAGCGTTGGATAGCGTAGGAGTAAAAATTATTATTCCCACTCCAGAGAGTGCATTAGTAGTGAAAGCGTTGGATAGCGTAGGAGTAATAATTACTATTCCCTTTCCAGAGAGTGCAACAGTAGGGAAAGCGTTGGATAGCGTAGGGGTAAAATTTACTATTTCCCCTCCAGAGAGTGCAACAGTAGGGAAAGCTTTGGATAGCGTAGGGGTAAAAATTACTATTCCCACTCCAGAGAGTGCAACAGTAGGGAAAGAGTTGGATAGCGTAGGGGTAACAATTACTATTCCCACTCCAGAGAGTGCAACAGTAGGGAAAGTGTTGCATAGCGTAGGGGTAAAAATTACTATTCCCACTCCAGAGAGTACAACAGTAGGGAAAGTGTTTGATAGCGTAGGGGTTACAATTACTATTCCAACTCCAGAGAGTGCAACAGTAGGGAAAGTGTTGGATAGCGTAGGGGTTAAAATAACATACTTATAAATAAAAGCTTTTTTTTAAAAAAATAATATAAACTATTAAAAAAATATAAACCATATACAATACCTATACATAATTATAAAAAACATGATTAGCTAAATATATTCAACCAAAAATAAATATTAAAAAATACCATTTTATAATATTTAATTACCAATTAATAATTAATTAACAAATATATTATTTACAAAACAATCATTTTAAAAACATTATTACTTAATTACATTTAAATTACTTCCCACCATATTCCCCTATAAACCCACTACCCACAACAGAACACATTTATCTATTTATGAATTAATTACAATTATTTACCAATCAATTAAAATTAATTACCAATTAATTAAAATTATTTACAGATTAATTAAAATTAATTTATAAATCCTACTAATTATTAATTAATTAAACATAATTAAATAACTTCCCACCCTATTCCCCTATAAACCCACAACCCGCTATAGAACATATTTATCAATTAATCAATTAATTAAAATGATTTCCCAATTAATTAAATGTAATTACCAATTATTTATAAATAATTAATATTAACTACTAATTATTAATTAATTTAACCAATTTATATTACTTCCCACCCTATTTCCCTATAAACCCATAGCCCACTACAGAACATATTTATCAATTAATCAATTATTAACATTCTTTTCCAATTAATTAAAAATAATTACCAATTAATTACAATGTATTAATAAATCCTACTAATTATTAATCAATTTAACATAATTAAATTACTTCCCACCCTATTCCCCTATAAACCCACAACCCGCTCCGGTACTAAAACATATAATTTGCTTATAAATAAATGTATTAATATATAAATTTAATACACATATAATATTAATTATTTTAATTACTTAAGTAAAACATATAACACATACATAATAAAAAACAAAATAAATAATACAAATATCGATATTAGTGTAATCGAAAATAGTAACATTGATATATATGCTATCGATATTACTAACTTCGATATTACTTACATCGATATTAAGTATTTCGATATTACTTACCTTAGGGTCGATATTCTGTCCAACGATATTCTTGTCATCGATATTCTGCACCTTCGAAATTTCTAGCACAATATTTTGGTAGGTCGATATTTCATACTCAATATTTTCACTGTGTACCGCAGCCTTGGTATTCGGCACGCCGATATTCAGTAGTGCCGGCCATGGGCTTCTGAGCATAACTTTGGGTTCCTGCACTTCTTTTACAAATGAATCACTGATAAATATGGTGGGAAGAAGTGATTGGGTGCCGGCAGCTGTTGGGTAGGGGGTTATCAAGGGGAGAGAGTCACTGAAGAAAGGAGGAATTGAGCTGTTATCTTGGAGTCTGAAAGAAAGATTTCTTGTGAGGCACCGTAGCGGCAGGAATGGGGCGCGGTGTTAAGCCGGGGTAAAAAAGAAAAAAACACTAACTCAGCACACCACTGTCTTTCCTCCATTGTCTCCAGGAAGCCTACGGACTCCCCTAAGCCAATCACGACGCTGATGTCACCAGCATGACAGCGGTGTTGTGATAGGTCCGAGTGCCATGGTTCAGCCCGCAGACAAGGACTGCAAGCCTGTGCATGATCTCCACCCAGGTTGTGCATTACAGCCTGGTGGAGAACGTGCTAAGTGCGCATGTCTGTTTGGCTAGTCCAAGACTGCTGGCCAACCCGTCAAGTGCACTTAAGTCAACATATTTCCTCCTCCCCCTACTCTCTGTGACGACAGCCAAGTCCCGTCCCACCCTAAAACTGGATTCAACACAGAAGAATAAAATGATAACAACATGTTATTATCATTTTATTTTTCCTTTTTTTCACAGCTGAAAAGCAATAGGGCGACGCTTTGGATTGAAGAGTCATGTGACTTGCTCTAGGCTTTCATCCTCCTCCTGATCTCGGGTGTTCCCTCTCAGAGGTCTGGACATCTCCCGGAAGCAGTTGTTTTAAGAGTGCACTTATGTTATGGCGCTCTATATGGCTCTAGGACGAAAAATCCCTTAACAGATCTATTATTGAGGATTGTCTTTCATTGGACATGTATAGGAAAATCCCCTGGATAAAATATGTTGCTGATTGTTTTTTGCAAATATTTAATCTTAATGTTCTGATCAACCCTAAGGCTGCTTTGACGATAACAAAAGCCGAGTTGAAAGCAAAATTTATGGATAATTTGGCAAGGAAGAGAGCTTTTGCCAGTGGTTCCATGCTAACTGTCACATTTTTCAGTAGATATTCCCTCACTGAAGGTTTTCCATCTTACCTAGCCTTGGTGACTAGGCAATCCCACAAGTTTGTCCTAACCAGACTAAGGTTCGGAATAGTACATCACCTGGTGGCCCTACCTAACCTCAAGTAACATCCTAAAGGTCCATGCCTGTGTGACGGCATATCTAAACATAGCACCTTGCACTTTCTACTAATATGCAAACTGTACATGAATTTTCGTATTACGTATTTAAAACCTATGTTTGTCAAATATGGGGTACGTACAGTCGATGAAGCTATGAGTCTTATTTTTAATATGAAATCGGCTGATATCTGTTTTTATACTGCTGTGTTTTTAAACAAGTCTATCAGTGTGCGAAAAGACATGATATTTTAATGTTTTTGGTCTGTATTCCTTGATATTCTTTTTATACAATACTGCTTTATGCATCTTTTTATATGTGCTTTTATGGTCATTTTACATGTTCCGAATAAAGCTTCATGAATTGAATTGAGTGCTCGAGTGACTAGGCCAGTTCACAACTGTCTCACTACACACAACTCCTGGCACCCCCCTCCCCCCCGCCCCATGTTCCACCTGGGCCTTTTGTTGAGTAGTTGAGTCCTGCGGTCACCCATATCACCTGTACACACAAACACTCCCAACTGATCTAAACAGTGAGACATTTTACATTTCTGTGCAGGGATTTCTGGCTTTTACCCAAACAAACCAGCACTGCCCAGGCCCACCATGCTAGAACACCTGCACAGTTTACAGACTCAGCACTTCGTATCCGCCGGAATGTTCTAGCTGAACCGTTTCTGATAGTTTCCTATATCCCCCTCTTCCTCACATGTGAGAAAGGAGTGCTTCACGTGAAGTGTGATTAGGAGGTACCTAGGCAGGTTGCTCCTGTCCTTGGAATTTCTATAGAACAACAGCCACTGCTTTCTAAAAAGTGAAGGACTGCGCTTCACGGGGTTGAAGCCGGACGTTTCCACTTGGCGTCTTGCACTGAAATATTTACAGCTATTGGCTGAAGGAAAATGGTGTATTTCTGTTCTTCTTGAAAGTGATGACCACTGGGCTGAAAATGGAAACAAGAATGGGAACATGTGCCTCCCACATGTACGTGGGATGCACGGGAGAATTTTTCCATGAAACCTTGCAAACATGGCCAAGAAATACAGTGAAGGAATGTGCCACCCTTTAAAAGCGTCCTTTAGCTCCAGACTGTAATATTATGCATGTTGAAATTTGGGCTGTTGAAACAGCCAGCGAAAGTATGTGTAACCTATACTGAGGCGAGGCTTCTAGACATTTTTCAAAATCATTTTGCATGTTTTTGTTGAACTCCACAGTTTTATTTTGATAGGAAATGTACTTAAGTGTTCTGTATTACTTATGTGGGACACTGGAATTCGTCGTAAAATGACTCCTAAAAAGGGAGCTGGCATAGCCGCTGATGTTAAGAGCCTGTTTACGACTGACCTCAATCAGATACCAAAATGATTGTATCCCATAAAAATCCAGCAAGGTATTCAGATGTGATCGTTTTCACATATTCCGAGTTTTTGGGGAATAACATGGATTTGGGTGTTTTCAGCACCGCAGTTCACATACCGCACAGTTTTCCTTGAATACATTCTGGCAGGGTTGACTGCCTAAACCGGAAGAAAAGTGATGTCTTTATTGCACATGTTAATGTTAATGTTAATGTAACGGGTGTTGTAAATACCACACAACTCGGAATTCCTACCCACTCTTAATCAGGGCCTAGGGTTCTACTGTTTGGGCTTTTAAAAGTGATGCTTTCGACGACCTTCATCTTAAACAGAATTAAATACAGACAGTTGTTTGCCCTAATGTTTTGTTCAGTGAGTTGAATATGAATGTATTGCACTCTTGAACATCGAATACAAGAAAATTGTGGTACACTAATCTATGGGCAAAATCGAATACAAGAATATTGTGGTACACTAATCTATGGGCAAAATCGAATACAAGAATATTGTGGTACACTAGTCTATGGGCAAAATATCCTGGGACGAAATATCAAAAAGTTAAGTGCACAAAGGGAAAAGCATTCTTAACTTTACATCTATATACCTTGAAGATATATATCATTAATGTGGTTGAGCAGTCGAAGGCTCCCTCAGGGAGGTGAGGTGGATACAGAGGTTGGTGAACACAGGTTCACAATTTAACATGTGCGTAGCAGGAGCAGCAATAAATGATTGCCCAGCCAAATACTTACATTTGTGAGAAAAGAAGCATTTTGTTTTTACCACTATCTACATGAAGGGAAATGACATTCACAATCAACTACCCAGTCCCTCTGAGGTCAGGGCTATAGTGTTCCACTTCCTCGTTGCTCTAAGCAATAGTGGTTATTCCCCATTCACTACAGGCAAAATCCAGGGTAAGCCCCACTTGTAGTCCGAGTCTCAAGACACCACTCTAGCTCTATTTTAAACTCAAGAGTGTCCTAGCACCTTAGCACTGTCTAGTAGCAAGTTATCCCAGAACCAACTGACCCAAAATCAGTCTTACCCACACCTGGCAGGATTGGAGCAACCGCTGTTCCTGAGCATGCCCCTTTGACAGGTGCTCGAGCTGCAGCAGCTGATCCAAGTGAGTTCGCCGCACGTGGCCTAGGCAGGCTGCACTCAGAAGTCGTGAAGTTCCTTAAATGCAGGCAAGCTTTCCCAGCGTCTGGAGGTACTATGTGGCTCCTCCTTGCTCAGTAAGTCTCTGGCTCATCCCACGATGAGGAAGAGGAGTGAAGATCCTGGTCTGAATCCTTCGTCCTGGGCAGGTGCGCAGGGTCCCACAGCAGCCTTGCTCTTCTGGAGGCAACCAGGTCACACCTCATGCTTGTCCCAGTGACCACCTCTGTCATATGAGGTCACTGTATCTTCACACTACATGGTCTCGGGACCCTTCGGCACAGAGAAGTCCTCTGCGACAGCCCCTCTTGACATGCAAGGCTGCGGCCCACCACCACACAAGGTGATGGCCCTCACCTCATGGCAGTCTTCTCATCAGCCCCTCCTGGCATACGGGGTCGCCAGCTAGGCACTACACACTGCTCAATTCATGGCGGTGCTCCTCTGGCATATGAGGGTCACTGTCTTAGTCCTGCATATGGGTAATGATCTGATCGGCACAGCAGCTGTCTTCTCACACCTCTCAAAGGTAGTCCACTAGACAGGGCTCCCCACTGGACCTTGCTTACTCCCTCCAACACTCTCCGCTTCCTCACAGGGCACACTGGTCTTGGCAAGCTATAAGGTGCTGCTGCTCCAGGCTTCAATGCATATTTTCCTGGATTCCCTGGGAGATATCCACTCACCTATCAGGGTGACTAGCAGGCCATGGCCCTTGGTCACAGGCAGAAGTCTTGCAGAGCTTTCCCTCCTCACACAGCGCATAAGGCTGCTTGGCACAATCACAATTTTGGGGGTCTCAAGCTCTTCTTATTGTCCATTTCTAGACACCAAACGTGATTTAGAGTCTTAGTCTTTGACAGTTATGTTGGGGTCTGCTTCTTGAAAGACACTTTCCACTGCCCTCTTTTCCTCTTGAAAAGCAGTCTGTCACAGCAGTAGCGACTACAAAGGTGGTAGCCCCTAAACACAGACCATACGAGTAAGTAGGGTTCACACATGGATGTCAGCCACTGTGATATGTGTATCAACAGATTAGCCTGGGGCTGCAGCCCTATTCATATCTCTTTCTCTTATCAGCCCCATGTCCTATCTGGCAAGTGCCCAGGCCACTTCCTTGTGGCATCTTGCTGAAACAAAGAGCACTCTTCAGGGCCGGACTGGAAACCAAAACCAGCTCTCGTAATGCGCTTGGTTGGCCCCCCGAGGGGTGATGGTGCGGCCGAACTGTTTGCCACAGCTGGTACCCTTCCCCAGGCACACATACACTAGGCGTAGGTACATCCGTCATGTGCTGTGCAGCACTCCACACCAAGTCGATGTAGGTATGCTAAGCACACTGCAGCAGAACTTTACAATGAGTGAGCCTGTACGCCTTACTTCAGTGACACCAGTTAAAAAGGACCTGTTCACTCCTATTGATCGCTACACAGTGCTGCTTAACTCCCGGTGGAGGCAGTAGCCTTCCACCACTTTGAGAGTAGCGCTTTGGGTCCATATAATGGTCCAACAAGATTGCAATGCATGCCTTGCTTGCCTATGAAAAGAGATATCAGCATTAGAAATCCAGACATTACGATTTGGAAGACTTTACCATCCCGTGTGGGTCTTATGTTCGCTGGCCTCCTAATGGAATCCCACAGTGAGGTGTTCTTCCCAAAGATTATGATTTCTTTCTTGTCTGTATTAAGTTTGAGACAGTTGGTCTTCATCCAGTCAGTGGCTTTGGTCATGTACCTGGAGAACTAAAAGTTGTCTTGTGCGACAGGGAGAATAAGAGCTGAGTGTTATTGACACAGGAAAGGATGTCGATATGTATGTGTTGAAAAGGGTCAGGCTCAGTGATGAGCTACAGATGAGGTTGTGGCATCCGAAAAGTAGGGTTGCCTCAGTCAGGAAGGAGTTGATCCAGTGGAGGATGGTTTATTGAATGCCAAAGTTGTGCAGGCATCAGAGGAGGATTGCATAGGATACCATGTTAAATGCTGCTGAAAGGTTCAGAAGGATGAAGGCTGTCATGACCACTCTGTCTAGGATCATTTAGATGTCACGTTCTGTACTGATGAGGGCCATTTTTGTGTTGTGGTTCGGTTTGATGCCTGACTGTGATATCGAGGAGATGGTGAATGCTGAGATTGTTGGTGAGGCATTCGTAGTTGAGTTTCTGTAGGACTCAGGCTTGATGCAGGAGTAAGGAGATTAGTCTGCAGTTGCTGAGCGTTAATGGATGCATGGAGGGATTTTTGAGCAGGGTGTGAACTGTGGCCTGTATCCAAGTGTCTGGGAAGGTTGCTCATGAGATGAAGGCATTCAGGATAGAGGTGAGCCTTTCTCTACAGGTTGAAGTCCTCTGGTGAAGAGGTAATGGTGGCAAAAGCTAGATGGGGCCCTAGAGTGAATGGATTGCATGGTTGTAGCATTTTTGTCTGTTGTGACGGTGGGCCATGTGGTATAGTTGTTTCATTTGATGAAATTGGGAGACATGCTGAAAGGTCTTTTGGGTCTGGCTGATGGTCCAAGTTGCTGTAAATGGAGGTTTTCTTGTTGCATAATAACTGTGAGAGCTTATTACAGAGGTCCTTTGAGGGGGTGATGCATTTGGAGACGGCTGCTGGTGAGGTGAAATATTTTATGGTGGTGAAGATCTCTTTGCTGCTGTTGGTACTGATGTTGATGCCATCTGCAAGCTATTGCATTGGTGGTCCTGATCTGCTGGTGGCAACGTCTCGGACCGGATTTGAAGGTGATCATGTCTACATTATGTTGATTAATTTTCCACCTGTGCTCCTGTTGTTTGCAGTGGCTGTTCATCATCCTGAGCTTCTCCATGTACCAACTGGCTTGAGGTCTGGGTCTTCTGGTTTTGCTGCGCTGAGGGTGGGCTAGGATATCTGTGCAGGTGGTGGTCCAGTTGTTGAAGCTGTAGATGGATTTTGGTAGGCTGCTGCCTTGTTTGCAATGCTATAAATGAGTATGGTGCTCCAGCCTTCCACTGGGATATTGTTCCAGTTATGGTGAGCTGGTCTGGCGATGGTAGATCGGTTTTGGTGCTGTATGGGAATGTCAAACTTGACAAGGACGTGATCTATCCAGGTGATCTGTTTGGGCTTGTCGACCGAGATGCTCTTGATTAAGGTGAAAGTCAGGTCCAAGAAGTGTATGGTGGAGTGTGTGGGCCCTTTCATGCATTGGGGAGGCCAAGGCTCCCAAGGTCTCCGAGCATTACTATTGAGTTTGGGTCAGTGCGGTCTTCCAGGTGGAAGCACAGGTCTCCAAGGAGTATGAAGGTGCTGGAGTTGAGGGGATCACTGAAACAATATCGAGTTACAAAAATATCGAGGTAAAAATATAGAATACCAAAATATCGACCTCTTATCTCTAAACAGGTAAGTACAAAAATATTGAATCAAAAATATCGATGTAAAAAATATAGTTAGTCAAAATATCGAATTTTTAAAAATGCTTTAAATTAATTAAAAATTAATTAAATAATAAATATAATTAACTTAAACATACTTAAAATACTTAAATAACCTTACAATTAATAATTAATTAATATAATTAAAGAAAATGTTTTTACAAATTAATTTGTTAATAGATATATATATATATATAAACCTAATATTATTAAAATATTTACAATATTTTTACCGTAGGATAGCGAAAAGTGTAAAATTTACTATAACCACTCCTTTGAATGCAACAGTAGAGAAAGCATTGGATAGCGTAGGGATTAAAATTACTATTCCCACTCCAGAGAGTGCAACAGTAGGGAAAGCGTTGGATAGCGGAGGGGTAAAAATGACTATTCCCACTCGACAGAGTGCAACAGTAGGGAAAGCGTTGGATAGCGTAGGGATAAAAATGACTATTCCCACTCCAGAAAGTGCAACAGTAGGGAAAGCATTGGATAGCGTAGCGGTAATATTTACTATTCCCACTCCAGAAAGTACAACAGTAGGGAAAGCATTGGATAGCGGGAGGGTTAAAATTTCTATTCCCACTCCAGAGAGTGCACCAGTAGAGAAAAAGTTGGATAGCGTAGGGGTAAAAACTACTATTCCCACTCCAGAGATTGCAACAGTATAGAAAGCGTTGGATAGCATAGGGGTAACATTTACTATTCCCACTCCAGAGAGTGCAACAGTAGGGAAAGTGTTGGATAGCGTAGGGGTAAAAATTACTATTCCCACTCCAGTGAGTGCAACAGTAGGGAAAGCGTTGGATAGCGTAGGGGTAAAAATTACTATTCCCACTCCAAAGAGTACAACAGTAAGCAAAGGGTTGGATAGCAGGAGGGTTAAAATTACTATTCCGACTCCAGAGAGTGCAACATAGGGAAAGCGTTGAATAGTGTAGGAGTAACAATTACTATTCCCACTCCAGAGATTGCAACAGTATAGAAAGTATTGGATAGCATAGGGGTGAAAATTACTATTCCCTCTCCAGAGAGTGCAACAGTAGGGAAAGCATTGGATTGCAAAGGGGTAAAAATTACTATTCCCACTCCACAGAGTGCAACAGTAGGGAAAGCGTTGGATAGCGTAGGGGTAAAAATTACTATTCCCACTCCAAAGAGTGCAACAGTAGGGAAAGCATTGGATAGCGTAGCAGTAAAAAGTTACCATTCCCACTCCAGAAAGTGCAACAGTAGGGAAAATGTTGGATAGCCGGAGAGTTAAAATCACAATTCCCACTCCAGAGAGTGCAACAGTAGGGAAAACGTTGGATAGCATAGGGGTAAAAATTACTATTCCCACTCCAGAGAGCGCAACAGTATAGAAAGTGTTGGATAGCGTAGGGGTAAAAATTACTATTCCCACTCCAAAGAGTGCAACAGTAGTAAAGCCTTGGATAGCGGGAATGTTAAAATTACTATTCCCACTCCAGAGAGTGCAACAGTAGGGAAAGCGTTGGATAGCGTAGGGGTAAAAAATTAGTATTCCCACTCCAGTGAGTGCAACAGTAGGGAAAGTGTTGAATAGTGTAGGGGTGAAAATTACTATTCCCGCTCCACAGAGTGCAACAGTAGGGAAAGTGTTGGATAGCATAGAGGTAAAAATTACTATTCCCACTCCAGAAAGTGCAACAGTAGGGAAAGCGTTGGATAGCGGGAGGGTTAAAATACTATTCCCACTCCAGAGAGTGCAACAGTAGGGAAAGTGTTGGATAGTGTAGGAGTAAAAATTACTATTCCCACTCCAGTGAATGCAACTTTAGGGAAAGCGTTGGCTAGCGTAGCGGTAAAAATTACTATTCCCACTCCAGTGAGTGCAACTTTATGGAAAGCGTTGGATAGCGTAGGATTAAAAATTACTATTCCCACTCCAAAGAGTGCAACAGTAGAGAAAGCGTTGGATAGCATAGGGGTAACAATTACTATTCCCACTTCAGAAAGTGCAACAGTAAGGAAAGCGTTGGATAGCGGGAGGGTTAAAATTACTATTCACACTCCAGAGAGTGCAACAGTAGGGAAAGTGTTGGATAGCGTAGGAGTAAAAATTACTATTCCCACTCCAGTGAATGCAACTTTAGGGAAAGCGTTGGATAGTGTAGGGGTAAAAATTACTATTCCCACTCCAGTGAGTGCAACTTTAGGGAAAGCGTTGGATAGCGTAGGGGTAAAATTTACTATTCCCACTCCAGTGAGTGCAACTTTAGGGAAAGCGTTGGATAGCGTAGGTGTAAAAATTACGATTCACACTCCAGAGAATGCAACAGTTGAGAAAGTAAATACTTCATATATGAATAAAAATAAATTAAATATTAATAGCAAATCCAAATTAATTAACAATCAATAACAATTTTATATAATATAATAATTATTTATTTAAAAATAACAAAAAAATATTTATTACAAATATTTACCTATTATTACAAATTATTTACCAATTAGCAATTAATTAATTAACAATTAAAAATGTATTAATAATTACAACAAAACAAAACCAAAAAATAAATAACATTTATTTATTCACAATTAAATTACTTCCCACCCTATTCCCCTATAAACCCACAACCCACTACAGAAAATAAAAATAATAACATTAATATAATAAACAATTAAACTATTAATTAATATTAATTATCATTTATATTGTAATTAATTACCAATTAAAAATGTATATATCAATTAATTCCAAATAAATACCAAAAATTAAATTTAAAAATGTAATTAATTATAATTAATTTGCCTCCCACCCTAGTCCCCTATAAACCCACAACCCACTACTGAAAATACATTAATACAATTTGCATAATCATCAATTAATCAATTAATTAAAATGATTTACTAATTATATTTTAATTAATTAGCAATTAAAAATTTAAATATCAATTAATTCAAAATAAATACCAATAAATGCATTAAAACATTTAAATAATTAAATGTAAATTACTTCCCACCCTATTCCCCTATAAACCCACAACCCACTTCAGAAAATACATTAATAAAATTAACATAATTATCAATTAATCAATTAATTAAAATAATTAATTATATTTTAATGTATTACCAATTAATTATCAATTAACTATTAATTTTAAATAAATACCAATAAACAAATTAACATATTTAATTCATTATAATTAAATTACTTCCCACCCTATTCCCCTATAAACCCACAACCCGCTACAGAAAATACATTAATAAAATTAACATATTTATCAATTAATCAATTAATTAAAATAATTAACAATCATATTTTAATTAATTACCAACTAATTATCAATTAACTATTAATTCAAAATAAATACCAATAAACAAATTAACATATTTAAATAATTATAATTAAATTGCTTCCCACCCTATTCCCCTATAAACCCACAACCCACTACAAAAACACAATAATAAAATTAACATAATTATCAATTAATCAACGAATTAATATAATTAACAATTATATTTTAATTAATTATCAAATAATTATCAATTAACTATTAATTCTAAATAAATACCAACAAATAAATGAACATATTTAATTAATTATAATTAAATTACTTCCCACCCTATTCCCCTATAAACCCACAACCCGCTACAGATTTATATTACGCAAAAATTAAATACCTTAAAATTAATTAAATTAAATAATTTATAAAACAAATATACACTTTCCACACATATACTAAAATAAAAAATACTTTAAAAAATGATTATTAACTTACCTCAAATTCGATATTTTTGTTGTCTATATTCTGTCATTCTAAATTTTTGTTGTCTATATTCTGTCATTCTATATTTTTGTTTTCTATATTCTGTCACTCTATATTTTTGTTGTCTATATTCTGGCATTCGATATTTTGTCCATTCTATATTTTTTGATTCGTTATTTATGCTAATCTATTCAATATTTTTGTAGTCTATATTCTCTCCATTCGATATTGTGTCCATTCTATATTTTAAACTCAATATTTTTGTAACTCGATATTAAAAACTCAATATTGTGACTATTCCAGTTGAGGATGAGCGGGTGCAACAAAGTCTACGATGGTGTTTTTTAAATTGATGCAGGACCCTTTTGATCTGTAGATGAGGGTGCCACTCAGGGTGATGTTGGCTGTCAAGTGAAGTTTGAATGACAGGTGTTCTATGTTGCTGCCGGATATGACCATTGAGGTGGCGCAATGATGTCATCGAAGATGATGGTGATTCTGCCTCTCGGCTTGTGCCATCTGTATTGCCTGGCAATCTTGTAGCTGTTGCGATGTTGATGGCCAATACTGGATTTATCCAGGTCTATGTGAGGAACAGTAGGACTGGTATGTGGTTGTGTAGTAGGTCCCATATCTCTGTGGCATGTCTGGTAAGTAAGCGGGTTTTGATGAGCATGTAAGTGGAAGTAGATTGTTATGTGGTCGGTGGTTGGTGAGTGTGAGTGTGAGGCAGTTGGGTGTTATTTTGAATTGCAAAGCAGCTTTGAAAGCCCACTATATAAAAGTTTGAGTGGAAAAGAAAAATTTGGGGGAATTAAAAAGTGAACATGCTGAAAACTGCGCTAAGGAATTGTTCAAGATTGTTAAGGATTTCTCCGCACCTAATGCTTCAAAAAGCTTTCCTGCCCCTACTGATGAATGGACAAATGAAATTGCACAATACTTTAATGGGAATATCAAAATTATACAACACTCTTTTAGTAGCCCCCCCTTGGATGGAGAGAGCAATATTGCTAGGCCTCTCCCCATATGCTCCACTATGAAGAATACCCTTTTGGAGTTCTCTCCTATGACCATGGCCACTTCACTTAAAATCATGAAGGCCCTGAAATCCGGATCCCCTTTTGACCCCTGTCCTGTAAAAACGTTGGCATCGATTGCTGAGGTAATAAATCCAGATGTCAATCGGATACTGAACCCATCACTTTTCGAAGGAAGGATGCCAGAAAATTAGAAAAATTCTTCCGCTCCTAAAAAAACCCATCAGCGGATCCCTTAGTAGCTAGCAATTATAGACCCATATCGCTTCTACCTTATTTCTCCAAGGCTTTGGAGAAATATGTGAATGTCACCATCACAGATTTTATAGAGGTCAGCCAGGTCCTCCACCTGAGTCAATCAGGTTTTAGAGCAAACTTCAGTACAGAAACGGCTCTATTAGAAATCTCAGAGACGATCAAAGCCACCCTCGACAGAGGAGGAAAGGCTGTGCTGATATTATTAGAACTTTCGGTGGCCTTCGACACCTGCCACATGATCGCCTCCTTCACAGACTGAGGGAGAGCGGCATTGGGGGCATGGTGCTCAGATGGTTTACAACCTTTCTGGATAACCGCCAGCAAACAGTCTGGGCTCCTCCTTTCTCAGCCCTTATTCCTCCACTAAATGTAGGGAATCCACAGGGTTCCGTTTTAAGTCCTACCCTATTTAATATATAGATGGCACCCCTTGATCCTTTAGCTGAACAATACGGGGCAAAATTATATCATACGCATATGACACGCAATTGCTGATGACCTGTGAGAAGGATGATTTGCTAAATGGCAATGAAGTCAATGTCTGCCCAGCCAAGGTGTTTGACGACTGGTTTAGACAAAATCAGTTACTTTGCAACTCTGACAAATCGGAAATTATTTTCTTTGGACACACTCCAGGCGACGAATTTTGTCAATGGATGCCAAAAAATGTATCTCCCCCCCCAGTCTCCACCGCAAAAAATCTAGGAGTGAAGTTGGACTGCGACATGACAATTAAGTCCCAGGTCCAATCGGTTGCTGGCACCTGTTTCAGGCTTTTAAAAATGATGAAGAATTTCCTCCCTCAGCTTCCTATCCCTCACTGGAAAAGCGTGGTCCAAGCACTGATTATATCAATGCTGGACTACGTAAATGTGTTGTATCTGGGCCTTCCAGACTACCAACTGAACCACCTGCAGGTAGTTCAAAATGCAGCAGCTAGGGCCATGCTCATGGTTGGACCCAGGTCACACATGTCTCCCCATCTTAGATCTCTGCACTGGTTACCAGTGAAACAAAGGGTCACTTTTAAATCCCTGGTGCTAACTTTTAAGGCCCTAAATAACATTGGGCCCGTACATCAGGAATAAAATTCAGCCCTACAAACCGTCCAGAACTCTGCGGTCATCATCCCAGCAACTAACAATTGTGCCTAAGTTTTGCCATTCTTACAAAGGAGGACACTCCTTTCAGGTAGCAGTGGCAAAATTATGGAATAGTCTTCCTTTTTCTCTTAGACAAAAACGTGATCTCCTCAGCCTTAGGCGAAGCTTAAAAACCTGGCTTTTTCAACCGTAGAGTAGACTAGTTGGCTACGTATGGCTGTTGCTGAGACACTCCTCTGAGTAGCTGTGCGCTTAACATATACCCTATAACATAATATAACAGGAGTGGTGAGCAGTGTATGTGGAAAAGAGGATGATATTAGTACCCAATGATATTATTGGCTTACTATATCCTGGACTCAATATTTTCAAACCACACTACGTCAATACTGACAAATGCGTTAACTTAAACTCTCAAGTTTGCATCCTGCAAAAAAGACTTCCATCTAAGGTTTGTAAATTAAGTATCATAAATGGGTTGTTAAGGACATCATCATTTACAGTGCTTAGTAATGGCAGACACTAATGTTCATATTGGGCATACACTGTGATTGTGAGAGGTGCTGAACAGTGAGCAGTAGAGTCTAAAATATTCTATAGCACTGAAAGTGCCCATCACTATACCTCTTAGTAGCAGGTTAGTGGTGAGATTTCAAATTTCGGCAGGAGACTCTAGACTTATTTTTTTTACAAAAGTGTGACAACATTTTACCTTTCAGTTAAATCCCTGTGTTTAAAGCACACTTGATAAGCACTGATTGAAGGGCTAGAGAATATTCATCTCATTAGTATTATTTTTATACTTGGGCACCATCATGCTGCCCACACTCTTCGCCAAGCTCCAAAAACCTTCTGTTCCTAAAGATAGCACATATTTTGAACGTTAGATTTTTGAAGAAAGTAGGGTTTGGAAGTTCAACAGTTGGAATCTACCAGGCGATTCAACATTACATCCCTCTGCAGTTCTGTAGAATGAGTGCCACGAATTTGGTAATAGTAATAATCTGTCATCTATGAGACATTAAGAAGTGGTATGTTATAAACAAACATTTGCATAGCCGATAGGTCTCGCATTTGGGAACTTCAAGAGAAATACTTTATCTGCAGTCCAGGACACCTGTATTTTTACTGCGTGTAGGGAAATTAAATGCTTTGTCCAAAATCACACCCTATTGAGCAACATTTGAGACTGGAACCTGGTTTCACAGCTCGTACAGTTAGAAGTTTTGTCCTTGAAAGCACATTCACTTACCATTAACACAAGTTGTGTGCTGCCTGTTAGGCAGGGTAAAAAAAGAAGTATGTTGTCTGAAGATGCTACCTAGTGAAAGCCCCGGCAGTTGTAAGTTTACAAATTAAGCATCGGGAGTGCGACTGGAACCAGAAGTTTTGTCCATTAAAGCACATTCCCTTCATATTTACATGAGTTGTGCTCTGCCTGTTAGGCAGGCTAAAAAAAAAAAGTATGTTGTCTGAAGCTGCTGCCTAATAAAAGCCCCGGTAGTTGTAAGGTTACAAATTAAGCATCGAGAGTGCGACTGGAGACAGAAGTTTTGTCCTTTAAAGTACATCCTCTTCATATTTACACGGGTGTGCGCCGTGTTTCAATCGTGAAACCAATATTGAATGTAGGTATCCATGCTTTCTATTATGTAGTGATGTTTTAAACATAGGGAAAGTGCAGTGCTAAATATGAGCTGGTGGTTTCTGGTGCTCAATAGCTGCACCTAATAATCAAGAGAAATACTTTATCTGCAGTCCAAGACACCTGTATTTTTACTGCGTTTAGGGAAATTAAATTCTTTGCCCAAAATCACACCCTATTGAGCAGCATTTGAGAATGGAACATGATTTGCAAGCTCGTACAGTTAAAAATGTTGTCCTTAAAATCACATTCACTTCCCATTAACACAAGTTGTGCGCTGCCTGTTAGGGTAAAAAAAGAAGCATATTGTCTGATGCTGCTGCCTAGTAAAGGCCCTGGCAGTTGTAAGGTTACAAATTAAGCATTGGGAGTGCGACTAGAACCAGATGTTTTTGTCACTATATATATATATATATATATATATATATATATATATATATATAGATACATACATATCAACCAAGGTTCGACCTGAAAACAAGTTCCCACTCCCAAAAAAAAGGTAAGTTGAACAAAAAACTTTATTTCGATGAAGCAAGCATTTTAGTCCGGGTGTTTTCCTTGTTTGCTGCCTGACGCATTTCAAAGATACTTACCTTCTTTTTCAAAGGCGCATGAACTCACATAATCTCTCTCGCCTCAGTCCCACTTTGTGCTCTGATGATTAATTACACCTGCAAGGCTTCCTGCTTTACTACATGATTGTGACTCCGATATGCTCTTGCAATGCATTTTGGTACTTTTGATATCTGACTCTTTGCCCTCAAATGGGTTTCTGTGATTATCATACTTTTTTCAAGGAAATAACCCCCAAGTGGGCTGGCAGACTGAAAGTACTGCTTCCATCACTTTAGGTACCTGCTTGGCCTTTGAGGCATCAAACAAGGAAAATACCCGGGCTAAAATGCTTGCTTCATCGAAATAAATAGTTGGTGTTCAATCAGATACCAAAATGATTGTATCCCATAAAAATCCAGCAAGGTATTCAGATGTGATCGTTTTCACATATTCCGAGTTTTTGGGGAATAACATGGATTTGGGTGTTTTCAGCACCGCAGTTCACATACCGCACAGTTTTCCTTGAATACATTCTGGCAGGGTTGACTGCCTAAACCGGAAGAAAAGTGATGTCTTTATTGCACATGTTAATGTTAATGTTAATGTAACGGGTGTTGTAAATACCACACAACTCGGAATTCCTACCCACTCTTAATCAGGGCCTAGGGTTCTACTGTTTGGGCTTTTAAAAGTGATGCTTTCGACGACCTTCATCTTAAACAGAATTAAATACAGACAGTTGTTTGCCCTAATGTTTTGTTCAGTGAGTTGAATATGAATGTATTGCACTCTTGAACATCGAATACAAGAATATTGTAGTACACTAATCTATGGGCAAAATCGAATACAAGAATATTGTGGTACACTAATCTATGGGCAAAATCGAATACAAGAATATTGTGGTACACTAATCTATGGGCAAAATCGAATACAAGAATATTGTGGTACACTAATCTATAGGCAAAATCGAATACAAGAATATTGTGGTACACTAGTCTATGGGCAAAATATCCTGGGACGAAATATCAAAAAGTTAAGTGCACAAAGGGAAAAGCATTCTTAACTTTACATCTATATACCTTGAAGATATATATCATTCATGTGGTTGAGCAGTCGAAGGCTCCCTCAGGGAGGTGAGGTGGATACAGAGGTTGGTGAACACAGGTTCACAATTTAACATGTGCGTAGCAGGAGCAGCAATAAATGATTGCCCAGCCAAATACTTACATTTGTGAGAAAAGAAGCATTTTGTTTTTACCACTATCTACATGAAGGGAAATGACATTCACAATCAACTACCCAGTCCCTCTGAGGTCAGGGCTATAGTGTTCCACTTCCTCGTTGCTCTAAGCAATAGTGGTTATTCCCCATTCACTACAGGCAAAATCCAGGGTAAGCCCCACTTGTAGTCCGAGTCTCAAGACACCACTCTAGCTCTATTTTAAACTCAAGAGTGTCCTAGCACCTTAGCACTGTCTAGTAGCAAGTTATCCCAGAACCAACTGACCCAAAATCAGTCTTACCCACACCTGGCAGGATTGGAGCAACCGCTGTTCCTGAGCATGCCCCTTTGACAGGTGCTCGAGCTGCAGCAGCTGATCCAAGTGAGTTCGCCGCACGTGGCCTAGGCAGGCTGCACTCAGAAGTCGTGAAGTTCCTTAAATGCAGGCAAGCTTTCCCAGCGTCTGGAGGTACTATGTGGCTCCTCCTTGCTCAGTAAGTCTCTGGCTCATCCCACGATGAGGAAGAGGAGTGAAGATCCTGGTCTGAATCCTTCGTCCTGGGCAGGTGCGCAGGGTCCCACAGCAGCCTTGCTCTTCTGGAGGCAACCAGGTCACACCTCATGCTTGTCCCAGTGACCACCTCTGTCATATGAGGTCACTGTATCTTCACACTACATGGTCTCGGGTCCCTTCGGCACAGAGAAGTCCTCTGCGACAGCCCCTCTTGACATGCAAGGCTGCGGCCCACCACCACACAAGGTGATGGCCCTCACCTCATGGCAGTCTTCTCATCAGCCCCTCCTGGCATACGGGGTCGCCAGCTAGGCACTACACACTGCTCAATTCATGGCGGTGCTCCTCTGGCATATGAGGGTCACTGTCTTAGTCCTGCATATGGGTAATGATCTGATCGGCACAGCAGCTGTCTTCTCACACCTCTCAAAGGTAGTCCACTAGACAGGGCTCCCCACTGGACCTTGCATACTCCCTCCAACACTCTCCGCTTCCTCACAGGGCACACTGGTCTTGGCAAGCTATAAGGTGCTGCTGCTCCAGGCTTCAATGCATATTTTCCTGGATTCCCTGGGAGATATCCACTCACCTATCAGGGTGACTAGCAGGCCATGGCCCTTGGTCACAGGCAGAAGTCTTGCAGAGCTTTCCCTCCTCACACAGCGCATAAGGCTGCTTGGCACAATCACAATTTTGGGGGTCTCAAGCTCTTCTTATTGTCCATTTCTAGACACCAAACGTGATTTAGAGTCTTAGTCTTTGACAGTTATGTTGGGGTCTGCTTCTTGAAAGACACTTTCCACTGCCCTCTTTTCCTCTTGAAAAGCAGTCTGTCACAGCAGTAGCGACTACAAAGGTGGTAGCCCCTAAACACAGACCATACGAGTAAGTAGGGTTCACACATGGATGTCAGCCACTGTGATATGTGTATCAACAGATTAGCCTGGGGCTGCAGCCCTATTCATATCTCTTTCTCTTATCAGCCCCATGTCCTATCTGGCAAGTGCCCAGGCCACTTCCTTGTGGCATCTTGCTGAAACAAAGAGCACTCTTCAGGGCCGGACTGGAAACCAAAACCAGCTCTCGTAATGCGCTTGGTTGGCCCCCCGAGGGGTGATGGTGCGGCCGAACTGTTTGCCACAGCTGGTACCCTTCCCCAGGCACACATACACTAGGCGTAGGTACATCCGTCATGTGCTGTGCAGCACTCCACACCAAGTCGATGTAGGTATGCTAAGCACACTGCAGCAGAACTTTACAATGAGTGAGCCTGTACGCCTTACTTCAGTGACACCAGTTAAAAAGGACCTGTTCACTCCTATTGATCGCTACACAGTGCTGCTTAACTCCCGGTGGAGGCAGTAGCCTTCCACCACTTTGAGAGTAGCGCTTTGGGTCCATATAATGGTCCAACAAGATTGCAATGCATGCCTTGCTTGCCTATGAAAAGAGATATCAGCATTAGAAATCCAGACATTACGATTTGGAAGACTTTACCATCCCGTGTGGGTCTTATGTTCGCTGGCCTCCTAATGGAATCCCACAGTGAGGTGTTCTTCCCAAAGATTATGATTTCTTTCTTGTCTGTATTAAGTTTGAGACAGTTGGTCTTCATCCAGTCAGTGGCTTTGGTCATGTACCTGGAGAACTAAAAGTTGTCTTGTGCGACAGGGAGAATAAGAGCTGAGTGTTATTGACACAGGAAAGGATGTCGATATGTATGTGTTGAAAAGGGTCAGGCTCAGTGATGAGCTACAGATGAGGTTGTGGCATCCGAAAAGTAGGGTTGCCTCAGTCAGGAAGGAGTTGATCCAGTGGAGGATGGTTTATTGAATGCCAAAGTTGTGCAGGCATCAGAGGAGGATTGCATAGGATACCATGTTAAATGCTGCTGAAAGGTTCAGAAGGATGAAGGCTGTCATGACCACTCTGTCTAGGATCATTTAGATGTCACGTTCTGTACTGATGAGGGCCATTTTTGTGTTGTGGTTCGGTTTGATGCCTGACTGTGATATCGAGGAGATGGTGAATGCTGAGATTGTTGGTGAGGCATTCGTAGTTGAGTTTCTGTAGGACTCAGGCTTGATGCAGGAGTAAGGAGATTAGTCTGCAGTTGCTGAGCGTTAATGGATGCATGGAGGGATTTTTGAGCAGGGTGTGAACTGTGGCCTGTATCCAAGTGTCTGGGAAGGTTGCTCATGAGATGAAGGCATTCAGGATAGAGGTGAGCCTTTCTCTACAGGTTGAAGTCCTCTGGTGAAGAGGTAATGGTGGCAAAAGCTAGATGGGGCCCTAGAGTGAATGGATTGCATGGTTGTAGCATTTTTGTCTGTTGTGACGGTGGGCCATGTGGTATAGTTGTTTCATTTGATGAAATTGGGAGACATGCTGAAAGGTCTTTTGGGTCTGGCTGATGGTCCAAGTTGCTGTAAATGGAGGTTTTCTTGTTGCATAATAACTGTGAGAGCTTATTACAGAGGTCCTTTGAGGGGGTGATGCATTTGGAGACGGCTGCTGGTGAGGTGAAATATTTTATGGTGGTGAAGATCTCTTTGCTGCTGTTGGTACTGATGTTGATGCCATCTGCAAGCTATTGCATTGGTGGTCCTGATCTGCTGGTGGCAACGATTAACAAAAAGGGGACTCAGTTGTTCCTGAGGGAGGAGTCAAAAGTGAACGAAAAAGTAACCAGGTCAAGGGGGGAAGAAGATGGGTGGTGCTCAATGGAGTGCTACCCTGGGCATCCCATTAGTTGGAATGAATGGCCTCACACACTCTTGCGAGTGTCATGCTTCATCATTGGCCGTTGCTCCTCGTTGGACAGGCGGTGCAATGTCCTACGGGCTCACCTCTAGGAGGGGCTCTTTATCGGAGATCTTTTTTCCAACAGCCTGTGGGTGAAGTGCAAGTGAGGGGCCAAGTAAGGAGTGAATAGTGTAGGTGGGTGAGTTAAAATATAGCAAGGGATACCGGAGAGCAATTTATTCTGGTGGTTCCCGTACTATAAATAAAATCAGTGGGTGGCCTATGATCGTCAGAGGTTAGATTCTGTATCACGATCTAGGACTATACAACGTTCAGTGGGGTCAACATGTTTCTCGCTTCTGCAATTATGCTGCGATTCTTCAGGACCTAATATACATCTATCACAAGGAAAGACCTAAAAGTGTCAACCTATAAACATCAAATTTATTTTTACTGTTGTACTATCTGATTGTAACCGTTCTTGCCTGGTGGAGACAAAAGGGAAGAGTTATCAATAATACAAGGACAACAGTTACCCATTCTTGACCGTGTGCACACTGTGATTACGTGCAAAGGAGTGATTCTGTGCCTGTGACATTCTGTGAGCAGTGACCAATAAGTATCCACTATATTCACTTTTATTGCATGTCACCTCTATCACAAAATGTAATTAAAAACAAAAAGAATAATTTAAAAACATGATAGCAGCAGTTTTATTCAAGGTGTCTCATATGTCTATCTCTAGGGGTTCCTTAAATACTCACCTACAGGTCAAGGAGTACAGGTGTCAACAGTACCCGGTAGGTGTGACATCAAGGGAGAGAGCCAATAGGGGTTTAATGGCTAGAGGGAAGACAAAAATATGTTTTTCCAAAATTGTCAGGGGGCACCCAGTGTCTGGGTGTTATAACGGTGCGCTGTTTCCTCTATGTTCTGGAGATCTCGCACCACCAGTATACACTAATAGTGTTGTGATACATTCATCTTATGTAGGGATCTATGCGGGTAAGTAGGCACATATAAATAGTCATTGTCGTTAAGCAGTCCCTGTAGAATGATTGCCATATTCATATTAATATGGGGGTCTCAAAGGTAACCAGACACTCTCAAAATGCAGCGTTGGCGCCTGATAGGTGCCACTTTCAGAGTGTTAAATATTGTGGTGTTGCCTATTCTCTAAATATATCGAAAGCGATTTGGAAATCTCAAATACAGGGCCATCGAGTATGGGCGAATTGCCCAAACTGGCTGTGGAGGCGCCCGGTTGTACACCAAGCGTCTGGTGTTCGGGTCGATCTGCTAGACCCGCTGTGCTCCCAGGGTGTCTAAAAAGAGCGCGCCGTGTACTTACTTCTCAGAGCCTTGGTCAGAGCTCTTGCGCCTACCCATCGCTACCGGGATCCGGATAGTGTCGGGTCCTCGGTCGGCAGCTGTATTTGTTGTTCGTTTGGGGCGTCACCCTCGTGGCTCGTAGGTCACGTGTTAGGTTGTACAGCCAAGGTCGCCATCTTAGAAGGGGGTTCTAAATCCGCTCACAATGGGAAACCTGTGTTTGTATTGAAAAGAGAGTATTGAATTTATACTATTTGGTAGTAGTATTTGGTGGTGTGAATATACGAAGACGAATATGTCAGCCCTCTTATATTAAAGAATAAATCGGGCATATCGCGTCTATTATGTGGAATGGCGTTAAATATGAGCGCCATCTTGGAAGAGTAAAAGGGTGAACAGTAAACCCCTTCCTATTTTTATTTATTATCCCAATGAAGCTCTACGTGTATAGTAGTGGTG
This sequence comes from Lissotriton vulgaris, assembly GCF_964263255.1. Lineage (NCBI taxonomy): Eukaryota > Metazoa > Chordata > Amphibia > Caudata > Salamandridae > Lissotriton > Lissotriton vulgaris. Next base: position 615,194 of record NW_028252859.1, on the reverse strand, counting down.
ATTAATTTAGTACAGCTCCCTGTTAGTGCCGCCACTCTAGATATGGGATAAATAATGCAGAATATAACGGACTATTATGTACCAAGCCTGGGACGTAGACCGTCGATATGTTTACAGACTGCTCCACGGGATGTCTTCGTTGAGTCCCTGTTTATCTGATGATAACCTATGTATCCAGCGCTGCTCCTTGTGGAACAGGTCCTGTTTGGATCTGTTGGTAAGTGTTTCCAGGATAACCCACCAAATGGAGTCAGCAGTGTGGTTGTGTTCTAGGAAGTGCCGACACATCTTCGTATTGGTCTTTTTGCATCGGATATTGCTGCGATGCTCCGATATACGAATCTTGACCAATCTGGTGGTCATACCCACATATTGTAATTTGCAAGGGCACCTAATGAGGTAGATACAATTGGAGGAATTACAATTGGTGTGATTGCGAATTTCCCAAGTGAATGTCTCGGTCAAGTTGATAGACTTGGTGACATTGGTAAAGGGGCAGACGCTGCAGGAGCCACATGGGTAGTGTCCCTTTACTGGAGGCAGTTGCCATAGTGTGTTCTGTCTGCGAACCACATTATGCTTTGGTCTGGTATGGACCAGGACATCTTTGATGTTGCTGGACCTTTTAAAGGCAAACCTAGGGGTCTCCAGAGTCAGCTCTCCTGTATTAAGAATTTGCCAATGTTTCTTAACAATTCTCTTGATGTCATTGGAGATAGGTGTAAAGGTCGTAACACACGTCAATGGCATGGTCTCTTGTGAGGTTCTGATGTTGTCCTCCAGGAGTGCCTCTCTATTGTTGTTCTGTGCCCGCTTACGAGCTTTGTAAATCTCCCTGGTGGGGTAACCTCGTTCTTTCAAATTACGTGAAAGGATCATGGATTCACTCCTGTAGTCAGTGAGGTTGGTGCAATTCCGCCTTACCCGCAAAAATTGCCCAAAGGGAAGGTTCAATCTCAAAGCTCTCGGGTGGTGGCTGGTAAACAGTAACAGACTGTTCCGGTCAGTGGGCTTCCGGTACATTGTGGTGTTGATCTTGCCCCCTTCCAGTCTGATAGTAAGGTCCAGGAACGCAATCCCGGAGTCTGAGGCAGTAATTGTGAAGTTCAGAAAGTTGTTCAGGGTGTTCAACCACGTAAAGAACTCCAGGTATTGGTGTGTTGTCCCTGTCCAAAGTATGAGGATGTCGTCAATGAACCTCCTCCATAGTATGATGTTAGACTGGTAGGGGTTCATTGGTCCATTAATGTATTGATCCTCAAAGTCTGCCATATACAGGCATGCCACCGAAGGGGCAAAGGTACTGCCCATAGATGTACCCTGGGTCTGTTGGTAATATTGCCCTTTAAATTCGAAAAAGTTCTGAGTCAGGGCAAGTTCAGCACATTCCATGATGAAGGAAGGTGGTGTTGCTGATGTCCATACTTCCATGTTGAGTGTCCTCTCTATAACCCCGAGTGTAGCCCTCTGTGGGATATTGGTGTAGAGGGCCTCCACATCAAGGGTTATGAGGAAGTCAATGTAGGTACCCTCCTGTAGATTGTCAAGGAGGCGTAGGACATCTTTGGTGTCCTGCACATAGGAGGGGATTCTCTTCACCAGGGGTTTGCCTTTAAAAGGTCCAGCAACATCAAAGATGTCCTGGTCCATACCAGACCAAAGCATAATGTGGTTCGCAGACAGAACACACTATGGCAACTGCCTCCAGTAAAGGGACACTACCCATGTGGCTCCTGCAGCGTCTGCCCCTTTACCAATGTCACCAAGTCTATCAACTTGACCGAGACATTCACTTGGGAAATTCGCAATCACACCAATTGTAATTCCTCCAATTGTATCTACCTCATTAGGTGCCCTTGCAAATTACAATATGTGGGTATGACCACCAGATTGGTCAAGATTCGTATATCGGAGCATCGCAGCAATATCCGATGCAAAAAGACCAATACGAAGATGTGTCGGCACTTCCTAGAACACAACCACACTGCTGACTCCATTTGGTGGGTTATCCTGGAAACACTTACCAACAGATCCAAACAGGACCTGTTCCACAAGGAGCAGCGCTGGATACATAGGTTATCATCAGATAAACAGGGACTCAACGAAGACATCCCGTGGAGCAGTCTGTAAACATATCGACGGTCTACGTCCCAGGCTTGGTACATAATAGTCCGTTATATTCTGCATTATTTATCCCATATCTAGAGTGGCGGCACTAACAGGGAGCTGTACTAAATTAATCACCACTACTATACACGTAGAGCTTCATTGGGATAATAAATAAAAATAGGAAGGGGTTTACTGTTCACCCTTTTACTCTTCCAAGATGGCGCTCATATTTAACGCCATTCCACATAATAGACGCGATATGCCCGATTTATTCTTTAATATAAGAGGGCTGACATATTCGTCTTCGTATATTCACACCACCAAATACTACTACCAAATAGTATAAATTCAATACTCTCTTTTCAATACAAACACAGGTTTCCCATTGTGAGCGGATTTAGAACCCCCTTCTAAGATGGCGACCTTGGCTGTACAACCTAACACGTGACCTACGAGCCACGAGGGTGACGCCCCAAACGAACAACAAATACAGCTGCCGACCGAGGACCCGACACTATCCGGATCCCGGTAGCGATGGGTAGGCGCAAGAGCTCTGACCAAGGCTCTGAGAAGTAAGTACACGGCGCGCTCTTTTTAGACACCCTGGGAGCACAGCGGGTCTAGCAGATCGACCCGAACACCAGACGCTTGGTGTACAACCGGGCGCCTCCACAGCCAGTTTGGGCAATTCGCCCATACTCGATGGCCCTGTATTTGAGATTTCCAAATCGCTTTCGATATATTTAGAGAATAGGCAACACCACAATATTTAACACTCTGAAAGTGGCACCTATCAGGCGCCAACGCTGCATTTTGAGAGTGTCTGGTTACCTTTGAGACCCCCATATTAATATGAATATGGCAATCATTCTACAGGGACTGCTTAACGACAATGACTATTTATATGTGCCTACTTACCCGCATAGATCCCTACATAAGATGAATGTATCACAACACTATTAGTGTATACTGGTGGTGCGAGATCTCCAGAACATAGAGGAAACAGCGCACCTTTATAACACCCAGACACTGGGTGCCCCCTGACAATTTTGGAAAAACATATTTTTGTCTTCCCTCTAGCCATTAAACCCCTATTGGCTCTCTCCCTTGATGTCACACCTACCGGGTACTGTTGACACCTGTACTCCTTGACCTGTAGGTGAGTATTTAAGGAACCCCTAGAGATAGACATATGAGACACCTTGAATAAAACTGCTGCTATCATGTTTTTAAATTATTCTTTTTGTTTTTAATTACATTTTGTGATAGAGGTGACATGCAATAAAAGTGAATATAGTGGATACTTATTGGTCACTGCTCACAGAATGTCACAGGCACAGAATCACTCCTTTGCACGTAATCACAGTGTGCACACGGTCAAGAATGGGTAACTGTTGTCCTTGTATTATTGATAACTCTTCCCTTTTGTCTCCACCAGGCAAGAACGGTTACAATCAGGTAGTACAACAGTAAAAATAAATTTGATGTTTATAGGTTGACACTTTTAGGTCTTTCCTTGTGATAGATGTATATTAGGTCCTGAAGAATCGCAGCATAATTGCAGAAGCGAGAAACATGTTGACCCCACTGAACGTTGTATAGTCCTAGATCGTGATACAGAATCTAACCTCTGACGATCATAGGCCACCCACTGATTTTATTTATAGTACGGGAACCACCAGAATAAATTGCTCTCCGGTATCCCTTGCTATATTTTAACTCACCCACCTACACTATTCACTCCTTACTTGGCCCCTCACTTGCACTTCACCCACAGGCTGTTGGAAAAAAGATCTCCGATAAAGAGCCCCTCCTAGAGGTGAGCCCGTAGGACATTGCACCGCCTGTCCAACGAGGAGCAACGGCCAATGATGAAGCATGACACTCGCAAGAGTGTGTGAGGCCATTCATTCCAACTAATGGGATGCCCAGGGTAGCACTCCATTGAGCACCACCCATCTTCTTCCCCCCTTGACCTGGTTACTTTTTCGTTCACTTTTGACTCCTCCCTCAGGAACAACTGAGTCCCCTTTTTGTTAATCACTGCTACTTGGGGCTCTGACTCATGTTGGACCTTCCATTCTTTTTCTTGGAATGGTAAATTGAGCCTAAGGATCAACGCTTGATCCAATTCTGCCACCCCTTCTTTGTTACACACACACTGCTGGTGGCAACGTCTCGGACCGGATTTGAAGGTGATCATGTCTACATTATGTTGATTAATTTTCCACCTGTGCTCCTGTTGTTTGCAGTGGCTGTTCATCATCCTGAGCTTCTCCATGTACCAACTGGCTTGAGGTCTGGGTCTTCTGGTTTTGCTGCGCTGAGGGTGGGCTAGGATATCTGTGCAGGTGGTGGTCCAGTTGTTGAAGCTGTAGATGGATTTTGGTAGGCTGCTGCCTTGTTTGCAATGCTATAAATGAGTATGGTGCTACAGCCTTCCACTGGGATATTGTTCCAGTTATGGTGAGCTGGTCTGGCGATGGTAGATCGGTTTTGGTGCTGTATGGGAATGTCAAACTTGACAAGGACGTGATCTATCCAGGTGATCTGTTTGGGCTTGTCGACCGAGATGCTCTTGATTAAGGTGAAAGTCAGGTCCAAGAAGTGTATGGTGGAGTGTGTGGGCCCTTTCATGCATTGGGGAGGCCAAGGCTCCCAAGGTCTCCGAGCATTACTATTGAGTTTGGGTCAGTGCGGTCTTCCAGGTGGAAGCACAGGTCTCCAAGGAGTATGAAGGTGCTGGAGTTGAGGGGATCACTGAAACAATATCGAGTTACAAAAATATCGAGGTAAAAATATAGAATACCAAAATATCGACCTCTTATCTCTAAACAGGTAAGTACAAAAATATTGAATCAAAAATATCGATGTAAAAAATATAGTTAGTCAAAATATCGAATTTTTAAAAATGCTTTAAATTAAATAAAAATTAATTAAATAATAAATATAATTAACTTAAACATACTTAAAATACTTAAATAACCTTACAATTAATAATTAATTAATATAATTAAAGAAAATGTTTTTACAAATTAATTTGTTAATAGATATATATATATATATATAAACCTAATATTATTAAAATATTTACAATATTTTTACCGTAGGATAGCGAAAAGTGTAAAATTTACTATAACCACTCCTTTGAATGCAACAGTAGAGAAAGCATTGGATAGCGTAGGGATTAAAAGTACTATTCCCACTCCAGAGAGTGCAACAGTAGGGAAAGCGTGGATAGCGGAGGGGTAAAAATGACTATTCCCACTCGACAGAGTGCAACAGTAGGGAAAGCATTGGATAGCGTAGGGATAAAAATGACTATTCCCACTCCAGAAAGTGCAACAGTAGGGAAAGCATTGGATAGCGTAGCGGTAATATTTACTATTCCCACTCCAGAAAGTACAACAGTAGGGAAAGCGTTGGATAGCGGGAGGGTTAAAATTTCTATTCCCACTCCAGAGAGTGCACCAGTAGAGAAAAAGTTGGATAGCGTAGGGGTAAAAACTACTATTCCCACTCCAGAGATTGCAACAGTATAGAAAGCGTTGGATAGCGTAGGGGTAACATTTACTATTCCCACTCCAGAGAGTGCAACAGTAGGGAAAGTGTTGGATAGCGTAGGGGTAAAAATTACTATTCCCACTCCAGTGAGTGCAACAGTAGGGAAAGCGTTGGATAGCGTAGGGGTAAAAATTACTATTCCCACTCCAAAGAGTACAACAGTAAGCAAAGCGTTGGATAGCAGGAGGGTTAAAATTACTATTCCGACTCCAGAGAGTGCAACATAGGGAAAGCGTTGAATAGTGTAGGAGTAACAATTACTATTCCCACTCCAGAGATTGCAACAGTATAGAAAGTATTGGATAGCATAGGGGTGAAAATTACTATTCCCTCTCCAGAGAGTGCAACAGTAGGGAAAGCATTGGATTGCAAAGGGGTAAAAATTACTATTCCCACTCCACAGAGTGCAACAGTAGGGAAAGCGTTGGATAGCGTAGGGGTAAAAATTACTATTCCCACTCCAAAGAGTGCAACAGTAGGGAAAGCATTGGATAGCGTAGCAGTAAAAAGTTACCATTCCCACTCCAGAAAGTGCAACAGTAGGGAAAATGTTGGATAGCCGGAGAGTTAAAATCACAATTCCCACTCCAGAGAGTGCAACAGTAGGGAAAACGTTGGATAGCATAGGGGTAAAAATTACTATTCCCACTCCAGAGAGCGCAACAGTATAGAAAGTGTTGGATAGCGTAGGGGTAAAAATTACTATTCCCACTCCAAAGAGTGCAACAGTAGTAAAGCCTTGGATAGCGGGAATGTTAAAATTACTATTCCCACTCCAGAGAGTGCAACAGTAGGGAAAGCGTTGGATAGCGTAGGGGTAAAAAATTAGTATTCCCACTCCAGTGAGTGCAACAGTAGGGAAAGTGTTGAATAGTGTAGGGGTGAAAATTACTATTCCCGCTCCAAAGAGTGCAACAGTAGGGAAAGTGTTGGATAGCATAGAGGTAAAAATTACTATTCCCACTCCAGAAAGTGCAACAGTAGGGAAAGCGTTGGATAGCGGGAGGGTTAAAATACTATTCCCACTCCAGAGAGTGCAACAGTAGGGAAAGTGTTGGATAGTGTAGGAGTAAAAATTACTATTCCCACTCCAGTGAATGCAACTTTAGGGAAAGCGTTGGCTAGCGTAGCGGTAAAAATTACTATTCCCACTCCAGTGAGTGCAACTTTATGGAAAGCGTTGGATAGCGTAGGATTAAAAATTACTATTCCCACTCCAAAGAGTGCAACAGTAGAGAAAGCGTTGGATAGCATAGGGGTAACAATTACTATTCCCACTTCAGAAAGTGCAACAGTAAGGAAAGCGTTGGATAGCGGGAGGGTTAAAATTACTATTCACACTCCAGAGAGTGCAACAGTAGGGAAAGTGTTGGATAGCGTAGGAGTAAAAATTACTATTCCCACTCCAGTGAATGCAACTTTAGGGAAAGCGCTGGATAGCGTAGGGGTAAAAATTACTATTCCCACTCCAGTGAGTGCAACTTTAGGGAAAGCGTTGGATAGCGTAGGGGTAAAATTTACTATTCCCACTCCAGTGAGTGCAACTTTAGGGAAAGCGTTGGATAGCGTAGGTGTAAAAATTACGATGCACACTCCAGAGAATGCAACAGTTGAGAAAGTAAATACTTCATATATGAATAAAAATAAATTAAATATTAATAGCAAATCCAAATTAATTAACAATCAATAACAATTTTATATAATATAATAATTATTTATTTAAAAATAACAAAAAAATATTTATTACAAATATTTACCTATTATTACAAATTATTTACCAATTAGCAATTAATTAATTAACAATTAAAAATGTATTAATAATTACAACAAAACAAAACCAAAAAATAAATAACATTTATTTATTCACAATTAAATTACTTCCCACCCTATTCCCCTATAAACCCACAACCCACTACAGAAAATAAAAATAATAACATTAATATAATAAACAATTAAACTATTAATTAATATTAATTATCATTTATATTGTAATTAATTACCAATTAAAAATGTATATATCAATTAATTCCAAATAAATACCAAAAATTAAATTTAAAAATGTAATTAATTATAATTAATTTGCCTCCCACCCTAGTCCCCTATAAACCCACAACCCACTACTGAAAATACATTAATACAATTTGCATAATCATCAATTAATCAATTAATTAAAATGATTTACTAATTATATTTTAATTAATTAGCAATTAAAAATTTAAATATCAATTAATTCAAAATAAATACCAATAAATGCATTAAAACATTTAAATAATTAAATGTAAATTACTTCCCACCCTATTCCCCTATAAACACACAACCCACTACAGAAAATACATTAATAAAATTAACATAATTATCAATTAATCAATTAATTAAAATAATTAATTATATTTTAATGTATTACCAATTAATTATCAATTAACTATTAATTTTAAATAAATACCAATAAACAAATTAACATATTTAATTCATTATAATTAAATTACTTCCCACCCTATTCCCCTATAAACCCACAACCCGCTACAGAAAATACATTAATAAAATTAACATATTTATCAATTAATCAATTAATTAAAATAATTAACAATCATATTTTAATTAATTACCAACTAATTATCAATTAACTATTAATTCAAAATAAATACCAATAAACAAATTAACATATTTAATTAATTATAATTAAATTGCTTCCCACCCTATTCCCCTATAAACCCACAACCCACTACAAAAAACACAATAATAAAATTAACATAATTATCAATTAATCAATGAATTAATATAATTAACAATTATATTTTAATTAATTATCAAATAATTATCAATTAACTATTAATTCTAAATAAATACCAACAAATAAATGAACATATTTAATTAATTATAATTAAATTACTTCCCACCCTATTCCCCTATAAACCCACAACCCGCTACAGATTTATATTACGCAAAAATTAAATACCTTAAAATTAATTAAATTAAATAATTTATAAAACAAATATACACTTTCCACACATATACTAAAATAAAAAATACTTAAAAAAATGATTATTAACTTACCTCAAATTCGATATTTTTGTTGTCTATATTCTGTCATTCTAAATTTTTGTTGTCTATATTCTGTCATTCTATATTTTTGTTTTCTATATTCTGTCACTCTATATTTTTGTTGTCTATATTCTGGCATTCGATATTTTGTCCATTCTATATTTTTTGATTCGTTATTTATGCTAATCTATTCAATATTTTTGTAGTCTATATTCTCTCCATTCGATATTGTGTTCATTCTATATTTTAAACTCAATATTTTTGTAACTCGATATTAAAAACTCAATATTGTGACTATTCCAGTTGAGGATGAGCGGGTGCAACAAAGTCTACGATGGTGTTTTTTAAATTGATGCAGGACCCTTTTGATCTGTAGATGAGGGTGCCACTCAGGGTGATGCTGGCTGTCAAGTGAAGTTTGAATGACAGGTGTTCTATGTTGCTGCCGGATATGACCATTGAGGTGGCGCAATGATGTCATCGAAGATGATGGTGATTCTGCCTCTCGGCTTGTGCCATCTGTATTGCCTGGCAATCTTGTAGCTGTTGCGATGTTGATGGCCAATACTGGATTTATCCAGGTCTATGTGAGGAACAGTAGGACTGGTATGTGATTGTGTAGTAGGTCCCATATCTCTGTGGCATGTCTGGTAAGTAAGCGGGTTTTGATGAGCATGTAAGTGGAAGTAGATTGTTATGTGGTCGGTGGTTGGTGAGTGTGAGTGTGAGGCAGTTGGGTGTTATTTTGAATTGCAAAGCAGCTTTGAAAGCCCACTATATAAAAGTTTGAGTGGAAAAGAAAAATTTGGGGGAATTAAAAAGTGAACATGCTGAAAACTGCGCTAAGGAATTGTTCAAGATTGTTAAGGATTTCTCCGCACCTAATGCTTCAAAAAGCTTTCCTGCCCCTACTGATGAATGGACAAATGAAATTGCACAATACTTTAATGGGAATATCAAAATTATACAACACTCTTTTAGTAGCCCCCCCTTGGATGGAGAGAGCAATATTGCTAGGCCTCTCCCCATATGCTCCACTATGAAGAATACCCTTTTGGAGTTCTCTCCTATGACCATGGCCACTTCACTTAAAATCATGAAGGCCCTGAAATCCGGATCCTCTTTTGACCCCTGTCCTGTAAAAACGTTGGCATCGATTGCTGAGGTAATAAATCCAGATGTCAATCGGATACTGAACCCATCACTTTTCGAAGGAAGGATGCCAGAAAATTAGAAAAATTCTTCCGCTCCTAAAAAAACCCATCAGCGGATCCCTTAGTAGCTAGCAATTATAGACCCATATCGCTTCTACCTTATTTCTCCAAGGCTTTGGAGAAATATGTGAATGTCACCATCACAGATTTTATTGAGGTCAGCCAGGTCCTCCACCTGAGTCAATCAGGTTTTAGAGCAAACTTCAGTACAGAAACGGCTCTATTAGAAATCTCAGAGACGATCAAAGCCACCCTCGACAGAGGAGGAAAGGCTGTGCTGATATTATTAGAACTTTCGGTGGCCTTCGACACCTGCCACATGATCGCCTCCTTCACAGACTGAGGGAGAGCGGCATTGGGGGCATGGTGCTCAGATGGTTTACATCCTTTCTGGATAACCGCCAGCAAACAGTCTGGGCTCCCCCTTTCTCAGCCCTTATTCCTCCACTAAATGTAGGGATTCCACAGGGTTCCGTTTTAAGTCCTACCCTATTTAATATATAGATGGCACCCTGTTGGACAGGCCACATGAAGGGCCGCTCTCCCCCGGCCCAACCAGGCCTGAGTCCAGTCCCGCAAGTACCACACACCACCATTGCACGTCCCCCGTCCCCTCAGGGACCCCTGCCCTCGAGCATGTCGACCTCGTGGGTCCGATCCACTGCCGGCCCACGCGCCCAGCCTGGGGCGCCATCTTGGACACTCCACCACGAGGCCGCCTGGCCCCCGATCGACCTCAACCCTGGGCCTGGGCCGGCCTCAGACATTCCGGCACCACCCTCCACCCAGGAGGTGAGCGGGCTACTTGGCAAGTCACTGGGAGAAAGAGGTGCCGATGGCTCTCCCCCACCAAGTGCCGCTCGCCCATCGCCTCCCCGGGCGCTGGCTCCACCCCCCTGCTGGGTGTCTGGACTCCCTCATCCCGGACCTCCCGACCTCCAAGTGCGAGGGTCCGGACATCAAAGCACGCCAGCCCTATAACTGGGGCAGCTCCAGAGCAGGAAGGCAGTTGTATCTTGGAGTCGAGAGACGTAAAGAGGAACTCATCCTGGACGGACTACTGGCGCTGCCGTAGCTCTGTCTTGTGCACCATCGTCCTGCCTGTTGGCGCTGCCACAGCCGTCGTAATCTTCATCACCTTCATCGTCGTCGGGACCTGCTGGCGTGGCCGCGGACCGTTGTAACCGCCATCTTCACCGGGACCTGCAGGCTCCGCCGCGGACCGTCGTTTTCCTTCGTCCATCTCGGGACCTGCCTGGCTCCGCCGCGGCCCGATCATCTAGAACGCCGAGCTCGAGGATTGAGAGCTATTTTCCACTCGTTGGTAACAAAGACTGTCCCGCTACCCCTTTCCTAAACCAGAGACTAGAACCGAGGGGACCCCTGAGTCCAGACCTCCTTGTATCCATCATCGTAACCTAAGAATTGCATATAAAGTCTCGTTAACCTTCAACCTTGTGTGGTGTCCGTCTGTGGGGGGGAAGTTGCTTATCTGTACAGTCGTTGGAGACGGCTCTCCCTGGAGACCTCTCCCCGTAACCTCGGCCGACCCTCCCGGTCCGTCTAACATTGGTGGCCAGCGGCGCGATCCGAATCACCGCATAAACGTACAGAGAGTAGCTCACCCCACGACGAAGTCACAATGACCACGAAAGAGAGCGGATCAACCGAGAAATTCCAAATGGAGAAATTGGAGGAGTACAACCATCGTGAACTAAAACAATTCTGCATCGAACTGGGTATCGCTACCACCGGACTGAGTACCAAGGACGATTTTAAGCATGCCCTAGAATCTTGGGCAGAGACCGGGGCTGCCGGAACCCCTGATCAAAGCACCGTAGAAAAAACGACCACGGCCCCTGAAGGGCAAAGAACGGGTCTCTCGCAAGACGAGATCCAGGAAAGAGAAAGGACCCGACTACACGAACTAGAAATGGCCCGACTCAAAATGGACGTTGAACTTAAGTTGGCCGAACAAAAAATCAACTTAGAGCACCTGCGTCTCCGAGAAGAAAGAGAGGAGAAACAGAGACAAAGGGAGCTCGAGGAAAAGAAACTAGCGTACGAACACGAACGGAACCTAGCCGAGATCAACCTACGCAAGCAGAATAAAGAAGCAGGGGTGCCCGAGCGACCCCCCACCTCCGGGGCCACAGACAAAAAGGTACACATCCCCAAGGATGTTGTCCGAGAATATTTCAGAGAGGACGACATCCAGCAATGGTTTAAAGCCTATGAAATCGCTATGACTGCACACCGGATCGATAGAAGCGACTGGGGAGCCGGTCTCTGGGGAAGATTCCTCAATGAGGGCCGCGACACCCTGCTACAGCTCCCGGACCACCAGATGACCTCCTACGACCATATGAAAGCGGCACTCCTCACCCGCTATGGTCTCACACCCGAGATGTACCGTCAGAGGTTCCGAGACTGCACCCGCATCCCGGGTACAACTTGGGTGGACTATGTAACATACTTTAGCCGAGCCTTCGAGGGCTGGATCCGAGGAAGCAACGTCACGACCTACGAGCAACTATTTAATCTGATGGTATGGGAGCATCTGTCGAACAATTGCTTCATTGAACTCCGCCAGCACCTCCTCGACAGCAAGTTAACGGATCCCCGGCAGCTCGCAGCCGAAGCTGACCGGTGGGAGATCACCAGAGTGGGCCGGAATGGGTCCTACGAACAGAACCGGAACAACAATGGTCAGCACCGACCCAGAGGAGGAGGAGGGGGCCAAGGGCGAGGAAGAGACAACGCCCCGGTCGCCCCCGCTACCAACACCACCCCCCCGGCCAACCGGGGCAGCACCCCAGCGCGACCGGGGTACAGAGCCAATGTCACGTGTCACCGATGTCAACGAGTCGGCCACTATGCGAACGACCCAAACTGCCCGCAGTACCAGAGCCCAAGACCCCGCCAAGTGGCCGCTGCAGCCCTAGGGGAAGAACAGATCTCCGAGGAACAGGAAGAATACGAACAAGAGCATCAAGAGTGGGAGCCAGCCGCCATGACTCTAGCCTGCTTAGGGGGGAAAGACATGGTCCCGCGGGTCCCCCTACCCGCTAACACCCAGAAGTACAGCCAATGGGTGAGCATCAATGGACGCCAGGCCGAAGCCCTTCGTGACACCGGGGCCAGTGTAACAGCCGTCCGCTGTCACCTGGTGGCCCCAGAACAGTATCTACCGAACATTCTCTGCCCTGTACGATCAGCCGATAACTCGGAAAGCCTGTGTCGGATGGCCTGCGTCCCCTTCGAATGGGGGGGGGTCTCCGGCATGTTGAAAGTAACGGTCCGAGACGATGCCCCCGTAGACTGCCTCCTGGGCAATGACCTGGAAAGCTCTCCGTGGGCCGCCGTGGAGCGAAAGGAACACCTGGGGATGTTGGGCGTCCCGGACTGGGCGTGCGTCACCACCCGTTCCATGGCCGCCCGTGCCAACCACCGGCCAGAAGAACCCGAATGGCCGGCGCCACCGCCTCCGGTCGCCCCAGCCGAAAACACCGACCGTAACATTCCCTCCGAACCAGCTCAACCTACCGACCTCGCTAACCTCGACCAGTGGCCTCAAGAAGGGGGGCCCACGCAAGAACAATTCCGCCAAGAACAGAAGACCTGTCCCTCCCTCGAGGGACTCCGCCAGCAAGCGCTCGCCCAAAGCGCAGGGGATACCTCCGGAACTCATTGGGTCTACTGGGACAATGATCTGCTGTACAGCGAGCAAAGAATCGCCGAGCTGGGGAGCAACCGAGTACTAGTGGTACCCCTCCGTTTCAGAGACTTCCTGTTAAACCTGGCCCACGATGTCCCCCTGGCAGGACATCTGGGACAAGATAAAACCTACAGTCGCCTAGTGACCCACTTCTTCTGGCCCAAAATGAGGAACGATGTGCACCAGCATTGCCGATCTTGCCCCACGTGCCAAGCCAGTGGAAAGAGCGGCCGCAAACTAAAGGCCCCCCTGCAACCTTTTCCCGTGGTCACTACCCCGTTTGAGAGAGTCGGAATAGACATTGTGGGGCCCTTGGACCCACGCACAAAACAAGGCCATCGATTCATCTTGGTGCTAGTGGACCACGCCACCCGCTACCCTGAGGCTGTTCCTCTGCGAACTGTGACAGCCCCGGTAGTCGGCCGGGCCCTGATGGGGATCTTCTCCCGTGTGGGCTTCCCCCGAGAAGTCGTCAGCGACAGAGGCACGAACTTTATTTCCAAATACATGAAGTCCCTCTGGCAACAGTGCGGGGTTACCTACCGATTCACAACCCCCTATCACCCTCAAGGGAACGGACTCGTTGAGCGGTTCAACCGCACGCTAAAGGGAATGATCGGGGGGTTGGAAGAGCCCCTCCGTCGCCAGTGGGATGTGCTGCTGCCGTGCCTCCTCTTCGCGTATCGAGAGGTCCCCCAGAAATCCCTGGGCTTCAGCCCGTTTGAACTGCTATATGGACACCCAGTGCGAGGGCCGCTCAGTCTCGTCAAAGAAGGCTGGGAGATGCCTCCGTTAAAGAACCCTCCAGATGTCTTCCGGTACCTCCTCACCCTCCGCAACCAGACCCGGCGGTTCAGAGAACTAGCGAAGGCCAACCTAGAGGCCAGTCAAGAGGACATGAAAAAATGGTATGACCAGAATGCCTCATCCATTGAATTCGAACCTGGCCAACAGGTATGGGTGATGTCCCCCACTGAGCCATGCGCCCTACAAGACAAATGGACGGGGCCCTTCAAAGTAATAGAGCGCAAGGGTCCTGCCACCTATCTCATCGACATGGAATCCTCCCGGAACCCTCTCCGGGTCCTCCACGCTAACAGACTAAAGCCCCACTTTGTGCGAACAGAGCTCAGCCTCCTGATGGCCACAGACACTGGGGTTGAAGAAGACTCCGAGCCTCTCCCTGACCTCCTACGGACTCAAGAGCAAGACGGCTCCGTGGATGGGGTCCGGCTCTCAGAGGCCCTCACCAGAGAACAACGCCAAGAGTGTCAAGCCCTCCTATCACAGTTCGCCAGCCTGTTCTCCCTCACCCCAGGTGTCACTTCCTGGTGTGTGCACGATGTGGACACCGGGGACAGCCCCCCTATCCGCCACCGGGCCTACCGCGTGCCAGACCGGGTACGGGCCTGCATCCAGGAAGAAATAGCCAAGATGCTCACGCTCGGGGTCATCGAGCCCTCAGACAGTCCCTGGGCCAGCCCTGTCGTACTGGTCCCCAAAGCAGCTGCCCCCGGCACCACACCAGCACTCCGGTTCTGCGTCGA